>NC_134092.1:53376873-53676873 GCF_000715075.1 Nicotiana tabacum | reverse complement strand
AGTTAAGGTATGTGAGACTAACTCTCAATATTTGGGAATGTTAATGATTCTCCCTACACTATGTTTCTTTTACGACGTTACTAATTGCCTCGGAAATATAGTTAAGCCTAGTTCCCTAAATAGTGGCAGAACTTCTATTCACTTGCTTCATAATTCGTTCATGACTTTCATTCAGAACGTTGTGAGCTCAGTGCGTAATCAATATAGACTTGTGTTTAATTCCCATGAGTCTCAGTCTAGATTACCAGCACGTCATAAATAGTTAAAGCATAAGTTTTCATAATCAATTCGTGAATACATGTCTCAGTTCAGTTCTATTCAGCATTCAAGTATCATGTAACTCAATATGATTCAGCATTTTAGTATCATGTATTACAACACGATTCTCAGTTCATGTTTTTAAATCCTTGGATGTTGAACACCTGTATTGGGCTTGAGGCCGTAGTTTATATGCTTTATGCATAATTGGGCCTGAGGCCGTAGTTTATGCTTTATGCATGTTTGGGCATGAGGCCGTAGTTTATGCTTTATTCATTTTTGAGCCTGAGGCCGTAGTTATGTATACGTATACTTGGGTCTGAGGCCGTAGCTTGTGCACATATATATTGGGCCCGAGGCCGTAGTTTATTCAGATAAACAGGTTGATCATCATTCATAAGAGGGAGTATTCATATCCTTACTTCTTTTGTTTAGTTATCAGTTATCAGTTACCAGTTATCAGTTATCAGTTATCAATTCTCAATGCAGTTTCAGTTTCAGCAGTTATCATTTCAGTTATCAGTTATCAGTTATCTATTATCAGCTCAGTTTCAATTTCAGCATTTACAGTTCTTTCTTTCAGTTGCTTTACATACCAGTACAATTCAAATGCAATGATGTCCCTTTTTACCCGGGGCTTGCATCTCACGATGCAGGTAATGATTTACAGGTTGACGATTCAGAGTGCTAGGATTCTCGTACCAGTTATTTGGTAATCTCAGTTCTTTCGGGGCATTATCATTCTTTCGGGGCATTATCATTACTACAGTCTTCAGTATTTTCAGTACTTCATTAGAGGCTTTATAGACTAGAGTAACAGTTAGACAGACTCACAAGCTTTTCATGTTAAGCAATGCTGACTACAGATATGTTTTAGACTTGTATTAGTGTTTCCACACTTTGATTTATATCCTTCAGATTTTCAGTATATCAGCATGTGTTAGTTTATCTTCCGCATTCAATATGTTATGATATCACATGTTGATTTAACCAGCCAGTTGGTTCGCTTGGTCACATGTAGTCAGGCACCGGGTGTCGTATTACGTCCAGGTCCAGGTTCAGGGCGTGACACGTATATACGTGCATATAGCACCGTCGGGTCTTTGTGGGCATTATCATCATAACCACTTGATCAGTGGTAGAATATATAACATGCGTGTCATAATACATATATATATATATATATATATACATGCATGAGGATCATAAGGAACTTTCTAAACTCGTCGGAGTGACGTAAGGTCGTTACAACTTCAATTAACATTATGGAACTAACATGTCATCAATGTTTCATTACCAATAAGAGAAAATACAATATAGCAAGAGAGAGCTTTTATGACATGAAAAGTACTCCCGATAAGGGACAAATATTGCAACCAAACGAACACGCAAGTATACACGGTCGTTAGGTAATAAAGTAATATGATAGAGTGTCAAACCAATGAGGACTCGTTATCAACTATTAACTAAATTAGACTATCTTAATTATCTAAATAAGGATTAAACCCAAAGGTATTATAATCAAACTAACTAAAATAAAGGAAAAACAAATTGTGAAATTTGAACAAAGAAATAGCAAATTTTTATGTTATCAATGTGATGAAAACGATCTAGGGTCATGGGCTATCTAACAATCCTATTGCATCCTTTAATTGAATTGACTAATTAATTTATCTTGTTTATTGGTTAGCGTGTTTAATATTACTCATATGAATGTATCGAGTTCTTTTTCGCCTATTCAAACTAACCTAACGCCTATATGTCTATAGAGTTAGAATCAACAAGAATGCATTCGTAATTTCCATATAATAACCAAGCAAGGCAAGTAGCCTATGTCTATCCTAACTGAAAATCCATTTTCCGATGCCCGGGTTCAAGAACTTGCTTTACTCAATCCTATATGCAATATGGAATTCTCACTTTCAAGTTCAACTCTAGATTCATAGATAGTATTCTATTGGTGATCAAACACTCAAATAATTAAGCGTAATATTGAATAAATAAACCAATACGATAAATCAAGAAATCAAAATTAAAATTCGAATAACAATATTCATGAAAGAACCACAACCCTACAACGTGAAGTTTAGCTCCACATAGACATGATAGCCAAACAATAAATCATACAACGAAACATAAAAATTACTAAGTTTGGCGGAAGAAAAGATGAAACACGACCTCCACGGCGGCTCTATGCTCTTCCTTGGTTAAAAGTTGTGTCAAAATTCTGTTTAATGACTATTTATAGGTGTATGAAAAAGCATAGACGAAATAACCAAGTCCAAAACAAAATAAGATAGAATAACCTCGAAACCAGACCTGTGTGTTGCAGCGTGAAACTGGTCGCGACAGGCCGCGCCTCGCGACCTTAAACACGAAGTAGAATCTCGCGTCTGATGTCGCCTCGCGAGGCTTGTCGCTGCAATTCTGGCCGCTTCGCAGCCTGTATCTTCTTTCACTCCTTATCTCTTTAGGCTTAAATGACTTGTGCCTAACATTAATTCTTATATGTGTTCAGTACCCTCCAGGTGGCCTCACGTCCATTCTCCTCAAAGGTAACGACTTTTCCTTCATTTTCTTCTTTACTTGAATTCTTTCTTTGTTTTTTTTTTCCAATAATTACATAGTCATCACCTCATTATATCATAATTGTTCCAATAATCCGATAATAATAAGCTCATCATTGAAGAGTATAAGATACACTTCAAAATATTTGTTTTGTTCCTAAATTTCTTCTCCAAAGTAAAAGGCACAGGAATCAAGATAAGTTGGGCATATACAATATCAAATATGACCAAAAGGCGGTAAAACTGTGCGAGTTAATTGATATCGCACATATGAAAATAGCCCAACATCACCACCTGACCCTTAAACCTTTGTTCGTCCTCGAACAAACCATACAGTTATAATAGACAAAACACAATTAAGCTCCTACTTTTAAAGCACGCTACAACCTATGACCATAATTGATAGTAACAATAAGCTCCAACATATATATTCAACACACACTTCCCATAACTCATGCCATACTTCAAAAGATTCAAAACAAATGGCACATCATTATAACAATCCTAACCTCAAAAACCTACTCAATGTCACAATGCACTCATGGCTTGAACACTCAACATTGTAGAGAAGTCAAATAACATTATATATCCCTCGTGAAATCATGTGCTCTCACAACAAGGAGAATAAGAAGAATCCATACATTCAAATCTCATGATCAAATATAGCTTAAGGACTCACACGTATATAAAAATATCTCTCACTCTCACAAAGAAGTCACATGCATGCAAAAGGTACCATATGCCTGCCCATTATGTAAACATGTACTAATGTGGGATCGCTCGATCAAAAATCAATTAGGACTTTTTTATATTTGTAAAATGGGCTAAGAGACGAGTAGGATATATTTATGATAGTGACTAACCCTCCTAAGCACTTTTACACATCACATAATTAATTTTAAGCACAACTTTTCTTCAACCCATCTTCAATTTTCACAAACAATATCACCCCCAAAAATGTTCCCTCTTTCCTTAAGCACTACTTTAACTTACGCTCACTAGAAAGGACAAGATGTACTTATTTTCTTTTGATGCATATTATTTTTCTTCTCTTTCTTTTTCTTTTCTCTTTTTTTCTTCTTTTCTTTACAATTATCGCTAGCGATGTATTTTTACAATAAAAGTGCACCTTTCTTTCTTTTATTGGTTCCATTCAAAAGTCACACAAGTTCTCTTCTTACTTCTTCTAGCGCCCATTTTATAAATAAAATGCTTTAAGAGGTAAAAGGATCAAAATGATATCAATTAAGAACAAAAAGGGATATAGACTTGTAATGTGAGTGCTAATTAAACGTCTATAGCTTCAAAAGGATTAACTAGGGATAATTTTATTTGTGATAATAGTTAAAATCCAAAAGATCAAAGAAAGCCTAAAATTACTTTTCAAACCGAGCAACACCTAAAATTTCGCTTCAACTCACATGCCGGGCAAGTTCTAGACTCAAATGCAAAAACTTGGACGACACAAAAATCTCACCATACGTGGTACATGACTCACTAGGACGATTTCATTTCGACGCTCAAATCAAAGCAAGTATTCACAAAGCCACAAGATATTAAGCATTAAGCACAAAGTGAACATAAATCAAGAAAACAAGACATAGGCGTCAGAAGACATGCTATCTAATTTATCAAGATATCATAATGTAACAACCCAACCAATTGTTTTGTGTAATGTATCCCCGTTCCTCTATTTATTGCCTTTTATATGTCTATTTATGGTTGTCTGACTTGACGGGATGGTTGGATTAGTTTCGGAAATATTTCGGAGTGAATTGGGATACTTAGTCCCAAGGTTGAAGGCTTAAGTTGAAAGAGTTGACCGCAGTTTGACTTTTGTGTAGACGACTCCGGAATGGAGTTTTGATGGCTCCAATAGCCATACCCATGAGATATCCCTGACCATACCCATGAATAATATGAGGATGAATACCAAGAGTTACATAAAAGTCGAGCAATATCTGTTGTCATGCCCCGACATAGGGAGCGCGACTGACACTCAACTGAGATATCCCAGTCGAGCAAGCCTACTTGATGTCTTCTACCCAACCATAACCATGAATAATGTGAGGATGAATACCAAGAGTTATACAAACAAGAGAATAACATGTACATCTCCAATTTTATTACTTTTAGAAATTTCAATTACGATTTCCAAAATATTACATGTTCATAGCTTAAAAGTGGAGAGATGATTGACAATTACAACATTTCTAGTTTATTTTTCCCGAATCAAAATACAACCCACATCATGTCTATGGAACCTCTAAATGAAACAGAAGAGTAGTATGATAGTGCCGGTGACAAGGCTCTGGCTATACCTCAAAATACAATATGCAAGGATCAAAAGACACAAGGCCTGATAGGAAGTGAGGCTCACCAAGTCAGCTGAGGAGAGGGTGCACTTCTATCGATGATCGATGCCGCCTGTTGTGGAACCACCTACATCTATTAAATATGCAGTATCCTCGGCAAAAAGGACATTAGAGCATATGGAATAGTACTAATATGTAAAGCTAAACACTCTCTCATGGAATAGGGTAACAATATAAAAGGAGAGAAACGTGGAATCACTAAGAAACTCAAATAATAATAAAATGCCAAGTTAAGAGCAAGGTAAATCTTCAAGTAAATAGTAATGTTTTAAGTTGGGAGATCTCTGGTACCGACACAATGCCTATGGCATGGGGACCGATCTCCGCCCGATCAACTTAGCCGTCTTACCCCAGTGTGTGCGGGTGGACATAGAAACACCACACCTCCACCTTGTGCACGACATAGTTTCCGATCACCGCCCGATTGGCTAAGCCGTCTCACCAAAATACCGTGTGGGTCGACATAGTCCTTTGCTAGATATCATTTCATCGCAATTAAGGAAAATACTCTCAATAAATCACCACGGGAGTTTATCCCTCAATCACTCCTACACCGACACGTGTAGTTTCGGGTTTAGGTCATTTCAACCCACCCTTCCTCGGTGACCCAAAGATACTCCCAAAAATATTTATTATATAAAAGAGTTATGATTCATTTCATGGGCACTCTTGGACATACACGTAAATCATTGTTCTTGGCACGATGGCCGCATTTAAATTATTTATACTCTCATTCTTTCACATTCAAGGATCATCATAGGTCATAAACATAAAGGACATTTGGAAATCACGACCTTAAATAGATGAGTAATAAGAGTATTAAACACATTGAATTTTCTTCCAAAAAGAGAGCATAATGATTTGCAATTGAAGCATGAATTTAAGTCACAAGCATTAAATATATTTACCATATTTCAAATATTTTCCCGAAAGAAAGTAATATGATAGGACAATTGGAACACGAATCAAATCATAAGCCCTTGGGCAAGCTAACCATAGAAGCAGATTGTAGTGACAAAAATAGGAACTTGATCAAACCATGATCGAAGTTTATGAGAAATTTATGGAATCCAATTCTACGGAAAGAGTTTAGCCAACATACCTCGTTCGAGCTTTTTTTTTGAATTACTACAACGTTTCAAGACTCCTAGCGATTTCAATCTATAGAGACATCACAAAATTTAGCCATAGTTAGGGAGGTGCGCTTATGTTCAGCTCATTTAAGCATTTCATCAAATACTAGGTGTGCAATTGCTTCTACAAGGTCCTATGGTGGTAATCCTTCATCCCAAAACCAATCCCCACATCAATGGCTCATCAATATTAGTTCAACAACCCCCCACCACCTTCATTGGCACATGAATGCACAAATGACCAATTCCTATCCTCAAAATCATACTTCCCACTACCTTTACTCAGCCCAATTTCGAAATTGAGAGTTTAGGTATAGAACCTTACCTCTTTAGTAGAAGACTTTGTGAGTTCTCCCCTTGAATTTCCAAATCTTGAGTAAGAAATTGAAGTGTGGAGATCTTAGTGCCTCTCCTTCTCTCTCTAGCTCCCTACCCCTCTCTCTAAAATATCAAATTTTTGCCTTTCAAATGACCTAAATAGATTTTAATCAAAATAGGGTCGGGCTATAAAATACACAATATGGACCCTCCGAACCCAATCTGCGATCGTAGAATGCACCACAGAACAGGTCTGCGGTGTGCATAAAGGACCGCTAAATCATCCTCCAAAACTGGGCTGGACTGATCAAGTCTATGGCGGATCTATGGTCCGCATATCACTTCTTCGGCCGCAAAATGGACCACGTAACCTCCCTTAATAAAATCTTTTTGCTGGTTTTGTGATAGAAGTGCGGCCCGCAAAATAAATATGCAGCTGCATAATTAACCACAGAACAACCCTCAAAATTGAGCTTCTCCTGTTCAAGTCTGTGATGGTTCTGCAGCCAGCGGAACTGATCTGCGGTCGCATAATGAATTGCTGAAATGCCATGTTCTGCAAATTTCCTCACCAACTTCTCAATGCATTTCACAACCCAAAAGGTCCGTATTGCGGCGAGCTTGCGAGGCCCTACAGCTGACATAATAGAAAACTATCTATAACCTTCCAAATACCTCAGCTTACCTCGGTACCATAAAACCTCAAATTCTTTGCAAAATATTACGAGGCCTTACATCTGACTTAACTATAATTGTACACTCAGTCATGATTCGTCATTTGCATATGATGTCTCAGTCTCTCTTCATCATTCATTGTTAAATCGCATGTTGTTATTGTTTTCCATATGTGGTTCTGTTGGGCTGAGTGATATATGATTGTGAGCTCCTGAGACTTGAGAGGTTGATGACTGAGGTGGGCCTTAGAGCCGTATTGTGAGTGTTATTTGGATCTGGTTGCACACCGCAGCAGGCCATATTGGCTTTGTTATTATTTGGATCTGGCTGCATGCTACAACATGCCATATTGGCTTTTGATTAGCGCTTAGGCAGGATTCGCCCCTTCAAAGTCTGACATACCAGTAGTGAGCGCAGTCACAGTGATTTGAGAACATGTGCTTTGGTGAGGGGCATTGATGCCAGGCACCCGTACAGTGCTGAGTGATTGTGTGTATGTGATAAAGTGCGCATTTGAGACATGTAGCTTGAGTATGCTGAGAGTGAGAGCACATGGGGATACCATTTTGAAATCATTCATTTGACATGCATATTTGACATATAGGCGTAGAAGTGTATCATTCCTCAAGCTAGCTGCTAAATAAAATGGTCCTTATCAGTGTTGGGCTTAAATGTTATACTTGAAAGCATGTCTAAATTCCTATACTGTGAACAAGCTGATTATGACAATTCCTTTGACTTACTTAATGTTATGTCATCATTATATATGTGTCGTCATTAATATTGGTTTCTGACTGTCTACTTCTGAGCTCGACACTGCTTTCAGCCCAAGGTTAGTTTTGTTACTTATCGAGTCCATGGGGTCAGTTGTACTCATATTACACTCTGCACTTCATGTGCAGATCCAGGTACATCTGGACGTGGTGGTTGCTAGAGACGTGTCGGTGCCAGTATTTGGAAACTTTGAGGTAGCTTCTATGTAATCCGCAGACCTTGACTCTCTTTCCTTTAGTTTACTTATTACTTATCTATTGTCCAGACAGTTGTACTAAGGATATGGTTTGTATTTGATACTCATTAGTGCTCATGTGCTCGTTGATACTAGATTTTGGGGATGGTTGTAGCAGTATTGTTATTGTTTTTATTAGATAATTATGATTTTTTCGCTGTAAGTTTATTAAACCATATTTATTCAAATGCTTAGTTATTATGTGACTATTGGCTTGCCTCGCATGTAGTGTTAGGCACCATCGCGGCTCCGGTAGGATTTGGGTCATGACAAGTTAGTATCAGAGCACTAGGTTGTTTAGGTCTCATATGAGCAGGTTTAGTAGTGTCTTGTGGATCGGTACGGAGACGTCTGTACTTATCTTCGAGAGGCTACCAAACTATTAGGAAACATCACTTTCTTGCATTCTTTTCATGCGTATTTGTTATTTCTGAAGCTTGAAACATGACTCTTCTATTCTCTCATAGATGGTGAGGATATGTGCGACTGGATTAGGCGGACAGCCACCAGTACCACCAGTTATGGTAGCGAGAGGTCGGGGCCGCGATAGAGGCCAATGTGGAGTTCGTACTACAGCCAGAGCAGCACCTGTGGAGCCACCAATTGCTCCACCCGAGGATCAGGCATCCGATATTATTGAGCCGGTAGGGACAGCTCAGGCACCGGTAGTGCCTATTATTATTCTTGACCTTCAGGAGGCCTTAGCCTAGATTCTAACTGTGTGTACGAGCCTGTCTCAGGCGGTTTTGACTCCAGCTGTACCATCCACCTCACTGGCTGGGGGAGGTGCATAGGCTCCCGTCGCCCATACTCTAGAGCAACTAGCTTAGGGACTTCAGACACCGGGAGTACTACTAGTTCAGTCTGTTGCTGCTGCTCTGGCTTAGGTTGGTCCACCTATGAGTGATGAGGAGCAGAAGAGATTGAAGCCGTTTAGGAGGCTTAAGCCTCCAGAGTTCAGTGGAGCAGAGTTAGAGGATGCTGAAGAATTTCTAGATAGGTGTCAGCGGATTCTTTGCACAGCAGGTCTTCTGGACACCAGTGGGGTTGCATTTACTGTCACGACCCAAACCGATGGGCTGCGACAACATAACGTATATTTATTATCATACTATCATAGGTACGTGAGTCGGAAAGGCTGTTATAACATAACCAGAATAAAAGATAAGGGAATGCTCGACATAGGACTACCCAACATGATATACAAACTTATACATGTGACATACGGGCCTATAAGGCCGAATTGATCATGTGTACACTCAAAACATAGGGAGACAAGGCCATATAATGATCCATATACATGACATCTATCTACCAGCTTCTAAGAGTACATAAACGTCATAAATGCCGGGAGAGGGCCCCGCCATACCAATCAATACATGTCCAAAGCATACTAACCAAATAGGCAACTCTGAAGCAAGTGGAGTGCGCCAACACCGTTCGCTGAGCTGATAGCCTACTAGGAGGACCGCCGACCTATCTATCGGGACCTACGGGCATTAAACGCAGCGTTCCCAGGCAAACGGGACATCAGTACGAATAAAGTATCGAGTATGTAAGGCATGAAAAACAGTATATAAAAGACATGAAAGAAACCTGGAGTAAAGGACTCAACCTATAAGTCTGAATCGCTTAGTCAATCATGGAATATTTATAATGTCATGTATATGCATATAAATGTCATATCATGCATAGGTTATATGCGTTCATAATCATCAAGCCTTTGAGGGCATCCCATCATATCATCTCGGCCTCAGTGGGCGAAATCATCAACATATGCCAGCTGATCAGGTGGTAGTGCGTATATAACACCGTAACCTTTTTCCATACCCCATATACATATAATATATGCGTATATAATTTCATCTAGTGATGGGTCAATGTACATGTATAAATGAATTCAATGCATAATGAAGTAAGTCCATAAAATCTCTCGGAATGTCATAAGATCAATATGCCTTCGGTTAATATCACGAAATAAACTTTATCAACTTACGTATTTTCTGAGACCCATGAACAGACGATATAATAACAGGACACATGGGGAATCAAGAACATAGGCACCCCTAGTACTTCTAAGAATAGAGTCATTTGTGAAAGTTGCGCGTTTGCTCGTTTTGTTTGTATCATATGGATCATGCCAAAAGGAAAGAAGGGATAGCCTTAACATACCGTATCTTAGTCTGTCCAATGACCACATTGAACTCGTCTCATCACACTTTAGTATACAACAATGATAATAATACTATCATTAAGCTACAAACGATGCAACTATTGTACAACGAATAACAAGCTTATTTTATATTAAAACGGACAACATCTCCTCTATTTTCCTTGCTTTCTCCAAGTCCATAAAAACAACAAGAACGCATACCTTCAACTATATAACTTTAGCACCACAACACACCCAACATCCCAACAGTGTCAATT
Organism: Nicotiana tabacum; assembly: GCF_000715075.1. NCBI lineage: Eukaryota > Viridiplantae > Streptophyta > Magnoliopsida > Solanales > Solanaceae > Nicotiana > Nicotiana tabacum. The sequence continues at coordinate 53,666,108 of NC_134092.1, read as the reverse complement.
AATCTACACAACAACAAGTGCACAAACGAAGCTACTATTTAACACAACGAGCGACAAGCTTGGATTGGAACCAAACCCCAACTCTTTTTCCAATCTCCCAAATACTTACAACACCATCAACATGTACATCATATAATCATATATATTGACATGATATTCCAACCTAATATCCATCATAAAAGTAACATCAAAAAGCCCCACAAGATATAACAATGACACGAACAACTTCTAGGTATTGTGGGGTCATTTCTTCTCCTAATTACAACATCATCAACATACTCAACATATTGACAAGAATAAAAAGAATAACAACATTATAACCAAGCTATTTCCCGATTATTTCGAGCCTTATGAAGTCATATATACAACTCCAAAATGGTCCAATAAGAGACAACAACTTCTTATGCCATTTCAAATGCTTTCTTGTAACTATTTATCCAAATAACTTAACCAACACATAGATAAGCTTAAGCACAAGCAATAGGGTGTTATAAATACCTTAAATAATCATAACAAACTCGAACCAAAGCTTCCCTTAGCTTACAAGCACCCTTAATGACATCACAATACCATAGAGGCTTTCTTCTTCACTTAATCCAACTTTTGAGGTTAGGTTTAGGTAAAACCACCTTGGATTCGACTTGGAAGCCATCCAACCCCTTTAAAATGTTCAAGGGTCGTCCACCGCCTAAGTAGGTCCCATTGGGAGCTGCTTGCGCGGTCTTGCGAAAATACAAATATCTCTCTACCCTAATGTCGTATCGACAAATAGTTTAATGCATTAGAAACTAGACTTATAGATATTCAATTTTATAGGTGAATCATCCCGTAATTCTAAGTATATTGGGATAAACGCTCAGCTACATTTGACCTATTGTTTAAACAAATTTATGAATGTAACTTGTGATGACCTTTGCCAACTTTGGTTCCACAACTCGCTTGACTTTAAAACCTAACACACGACTATAATACGACTAGATTTACTCATAACATAACCTCCTTATCACATTAAGTGCCCTTGCCTCATCCCAAAAGTACATGTTATAATATTTCCAACTTATCGACTTTCAATGAAACTTATTTTCTTCAATTTGTTTAGCTTCTAAGCCTTCCAACCCTCTTGTTATTTATTATCCATGATCGTAAAGAGTTGTAGCCTCCAAGATAACATGATTAACTTACTTTATGTACTTTGAAAGACGATCTTATTTATGAGCTTACATCAATTGACTTACGACATACTTTTACGTACAAAAATATTGGGTGTAACATCATTCCCTCCTTTGGAACATTCGTCCTCGAATGTTGACTGATGCGCCTATCAGTATCATAACATACATATTTTATGAATATTTTAATACTAATCTTGCCATCTAGGCAAGTGTTTTATGAATAAATTAAAAGGCTAGGGTATTCCCCCCTTTAGGCCACTTTCTCACGCCACGACTTGTAGTCGGAATTCTTCCAATCTCGTAATATTGCTACCTTCTATCATGTAGCCTGTACGAATCTGACCTTGTAAGTGCACCTATGAGACTCTTCTCTCCTTTTTCCTCCAGCTGTTAGCCAATCTTTAGGCCTCCTTTTGTGAACATATCCAGAACTATGACAAGTTGTTCCTCTGGGCATCTATAGGTGTATTGAAGTTCTTCGCTCGGTACTTTGCCGAACTTATGACTATTGCTATATCTTATTTCATACTTGTGGATTTACTACATCTACGTCGGCCATACTATACCATAACTCTTACTTCAATTTAGTATTACCGAGGTCTGCTACCCAACTCCAGGTTACCCACTCACTATTTGTCCTATATGTATAAATCTAAGTCCTTTAATGCTTCCTTATTACTGTTTATCCAAAGAATAACATCCTTATCTCCTCTTATACGTTTGAACTTTTATCCATCTATTGTTGATTCACCTTAATGTTGATCTATAATCTACCACTAATAATTTGAAACCTTTTACGTAATATATTGTCACTAGGGCTCATGTATCGTCGGGAACATCTGAAGTGATTTGCCTGATCCATCTAGGGACGATGCCATACTTCATAGCATCCCAATGTGATTCATCTTATGGGGGTATTTTAATCCCATGCAATTCATGAAATACCTTTTCTTTAAATCATTACTCAATCAAAGGCCTAAACGTCATCCTCCTATCTATCACAATTACACCCTTATTCTACTACCAGGGCAGTATTCCATCTCTTCTAAATGCTCCTAGTCTTAGACTTATCCTAGTTAATTCAAGATATATTGAGCTTTCTATAGCTTACGGAAACCATCATCTCTCCTTTTTTGTAGGTGCGATTTACTGCATCTGGGAGACCGCAGATGCAGACAAGGGGACGCAAAAGTGAAAGAAGGCTGGCAAAGCTAGGATCGCATATGCGAAGTGTTCTCCAAGTGCGGATGTGCAGAAGCGGGAGTTGGACCACTGAAGAGGTAGGTCGGATCTTAAGTGAAGTTCGCAGGTGCGTGGTTTGGACCACAGAAGCGGTCCCGCAGAAGCGGTCTCATTTTGGAAGATTTGGAACTGAGCTAAGGGAAATGTTTGAGAGACCTTTTGCTACAATGGAAGAGGTAAGTAAAGATTAATCACTTTTGAGGTTAGATTTTGATTACCCATTGATTATTACACTTAGTTTATGTGAATTTGAAGTGAAAATTGGGGATTTTAGACTATGTTGTTGGAGAGTGAGATTTGGTGATTTGTGGATGGAATTGGATGAAATTAGTATGGTTGGACTCGTAATTGAATGAGTGTTCGAAATTGTAAATTTTTTTGGATTCCAGAGTGTGGTCACGGTGTTGACGTTTTTGGTTGACTTTGCACATTTGATTCAAGAATTTAGTTTTATCATTTGAGATTATTTCTTATGGCTATTATTGATGGTATTAATTTGCTTTGACTAGATCCGAGTCGCTCGGAGGCAGATTCACAAGGCAAGGGCTTTTTGGAGTATTGAGTTGCACATTTTGAGGTAAGTAACATTTCTAAACTTGGAATTGAGGGTAATTAGCCATGGGCGTGCACCGGGATAATCATGATTCTGATTGACTTCTGGACTATGTTGCTATCATACCTTATTTTATTTGTGTTTTCCCTACTTGTTAGATTTACTAAGCCATGATTCATGCTAGAAATCATATTTAGGCTATATGGTTATTTGTTTGAGACTTAATGAGGCTATTTCTATTATTTTGGGTTATCTGACTTAACTATAATTGTATACTCAGTCATGATTCTTCATTTGCATATGATATCTCAGTCTTTGTTCATCATTCATTGTTATATCGCATATTATTATAGCTTTTCTGTATGTGGTGCTATTGGACTGAGTGATATGAGATCGTGAGCTCTTGAGACTAGAGTTGTTGATGACTAAGGTGGGCCTTGGTGCCATGTTGTGAGTGTTATTTATATCGGGCTTCACGCCGAAGCAGGCCATATTTGCTTTGTTATTATTTGGATTGGGTTGCACGCCACAGCAGGCCATATTGGCTTTTGATTAGCTCTCGGGTAGGATCCTCCCCTCCAGAGTATGACATATTAGTAGTGAGCGCAGGCACAGTGATTTACATACACGTGCTTTGGTGAGGGGCATTGATGCCAGGAACCCATACAGTGCTGAGTGATTTTGTATGTGTGATGAAGTGAGAATTTGAGAAAGGCAACTTGAGTTTGCTGAGAGTGAGAGGACTTGGGGATACCACTGTGAAATCATTCATTTGACATGCATATTTAACATATAGTCATAGAGATGTATCATTCCTCATGCTAGCTGCTAAATGAAACGTCCTTATCAGTGTTGGGCTTAACTGTTATATTTGAAAGCATGTCTAAATTACTGTATTATGAACAAGCTGATTATGATAATTCCTTTGACTTAGTATTACTGTCATCATTATATCTGTGTTGTCATTAATATTGGTTTCTAACTGTCTACTTCTGAGTTGGTTACTGCTTTCAGCCCAAGGTTAGTTTTATTATTTATTGAGTACATATGGTCGGTTATACTCATACTATACTCTGCATTTCGTGTGCGGATCCAGATACATCTGGGCATAGTGGTTGCTAGAGTCATGTTAGTACCAGTATTTGGATCAAATGTGCAAAGCTTTCAAAGGCTACTCAAACTAAAATACTATCCTAATAGTTCTACTACTACAAAAACAAAAATAAGAAGCTAAAATCAAAATAAGAAGTTAACATTTTTACTAAACTACTATTAATTATCTGGAGGAATTCTCCTACCCTACACTTAAAGAGTACATTGTCCCAATGCACAAATAAACCAAAACAATAGTGAGGGTGGACAAGAAACTCCCTGCAAGGCCAAAGGCCAAGGCAATAGCAGCTCACGAGATACTCAGACTTCTCCCTTATATGATCTTTGGTGCGGGCACCCCACACTTCGTTCTAACAATCTAGATCACTTTTGCACATCTTATGGCCTTTGTGCCTGTGCTCATAATCCTATGAAACAAAAAGAAACACTAAAAAAGTAATAGAGAAACAAAGTAAACAAAAATAAAATAAAGTGGTAAAGTTGTGTTGCCTCCCAACGAGCGCCTAATCTAACATCACGGCACGACGTGAACCACTTTTTGCCTCCACCTTGAACTTATGAATTGAGCCCCTAATTTGGCTTCAAGCTTTCTACTATGCTCCCGGGGTGGAGGTACAAATCTAATTGGGCAAGTAACCAATATAATATTTTGCACTTCTTGGCCTTTAGATGAGGTATATAACTATGTCTTTTTAGCGTAATAAATTCCAAAATGTAAGTACCTTGTTCCTCATCTGTTGGCTCCTCAATTATCTTAGTTGACTCAATTTCCATGTCATCATCCAAACAGATTGTTGAAAAACATATGAAATGAGGACCAATACACCTAAACTCTAGAATTGCGTCACTATACATCCTCATATGTATACATACTAGAGTCTTCAAGAACAACATTATCTACTTCCTCACACGACTCTTGTGTACTTTCCTTAACATTTGCATCATAAACAAAAATATGGTCGAATGATTGACTCTCCACTTTTTGGCGTATAAGCTCCTTTTCAGCTTCACAAAACTCATCACTATTTTGTTAGGTGTTAAACGCATCTACCTTTACACTCAATTGAGCCTCCAAGTCGTGAATAGCAGTGTCAAATTGTTCGATCTCTTCTCCCAATTTAGCTCTTCCTTCAATGAAGTGTCTCATCCCACTTCCAATTTTCACTCGGAGATCCCCACATTTTTCTAATAATTGCAAGTACATATCTATAATACGAGCATAATGTTCTGCATCTTCCATTTCATTACTCCTATCAAACTCATAAACATTATTAGAATCATCATGAATAAGGGATTGAGGTAGGATAGCAATACTTAGGAGAATTATTTCAATAGCCACCACAAATAGTACATGATTGAGATGGTACACACAACTGACTTCAAAGAATATGTTTACACTGTCGCCACAAGTAGGGTCCTTTACAATATGGACAAGGATCACAAAAACGATAATACTTATCATTCAATTACTTTTCATTCAAAGATTCCATGTTAAGATAAGTAAGAAAATACCATACTAAACTTAAAAAAGACTTGAATAGATGAAAAGTAAAATTCTAATCTAGAAAAATTGTTAATTCAAAGGCCTCGACAATGGCGCCAAAAACTTGTTGCGGCCAAACGCACACGCAAGCTACGTGGTCGTCAAGTAATAAAGTGATAAGATAGAGTTATCGAACCCAAGAGGACTTGTTATCAACTACTAACTAAATTAGACTATCCTAATTATCTAAACAAGTATTAAACCCAAAAGTATTTGAGTCTAAACTAACTAAATTAAAGAAAAACAAATAGTGAACATTGAACAAAGAAATAACAGATTTTTATGTTATCAATGTGAGGAAAATGATCTAGGGTCATGGGCTGTCTAACAATCCTATTGTATACCAAGTTCAGAAATACCCAATCGTAAATCCGTTGGCTAAATCCTGAACATCCATAGCCTAATTGCCGCTCCTGCACTGGAATTAACACCAAACTCCAAGTCATTAACTAAATAATCCTGCTCCCAAATCATTCTCTAAAGCGAAACATTAGTGAACACTCTACCATTCCGTACAAACACCGTGTCAAGATCCATGCGTGAAGCATTACAATGCACAATGTATAGCCCTGAACCCGTCGGCAACACCAACACTGGGCTGAAATGATTGAACACCCTTCCACAAGGCAGTGATAGTAGTATACCCTCATAACGCAGGTAGAAACATCCTGCACCATATCTGTAGCATCTCCAACACTCATCGGTGCCCAACTGATATCGAATGCTCGACATCGCGTACGAATGAGTAGGAAGGAACTGAAGACATAAGCTTCAACCGAAATCAAGTCGCACGACAAGGAATCAAGAAAGGGAAGTTCTCCTAAAAGCCATGTAGCAAAGATAAGAACAGACGTCTCTGTACCGGTCCACAAGACTCTACCAGACTTGCTCATGACTTGTGAGACCTAAGTGAACTTAGTGATGTGATACCAAGCTATTACGACCTAATTCCCACCATAGGTCGTGATGGCACCCAACACTACCATTAGGAAAGCCAACAATTAATCAAATTTGATCGATAGTCCATAACACAATTTAGTACAAGTGATGAAATAAATAAGCAAAATTTCTCTATTTATCGAAAAGTACCAATATTATCTTAAATGTTCAAACGCGGTCGAAATATAAATTCGAATATCATAATAGAAATGCTAACAAGAACAAAATCTAAACCACCAAAATCCAGTGTCACAAGTGTATGAGCATCTACTAGAATATATATATCCACTAATTTCCTCATACAATAATAAATAGAATTAACTTTGTATGTTCACTTAGTATAATAATTAACTAATTTGCATGACCACCTACAATTACATAGTTAATAATCTAATAACCCCACATAGCTTAAAATTTAGCTGCGAACCACAGTTGTGGACCTCGAAGAGAGCCTAACTCTTTCTACTCGAGGTAATTTAAGTCCTTACTCGATCTTTGGTGACATGTAGTAGTCAAACTGGAATCGCTTGTAAATAGGTGCCCTAACACACCTTAAAATTGTTAGGTGGCGGCTCTTCTCTTTTAATACCCTTTAAAAGAGTTGTCACATGTCGAAACCCGCTTTCGCGAGAAAACGTGGCGCGATAAGCTCCCCTCTCCAAGTTTGGAGCTCAAAATATGAAATAATGGGTCTAAGTCACATAATTGGAGCTCTTTTAAGCTTGCCCAGTGATACCCTTCATGAACGCAGCCCAAGCCTCGCGTTCGTGAAGCACAAACTGCCCCTGGCCTAAAAATGCTCTTCGCAAATGCGGTCTGCCACCTGCGATGCGATGCAGTTGCTCCCCCAGCCTACGCGAATGCGACCAACCCATTGCGAATCGAAGGCTTAGCTCCAGCCAGCTCCTAGCAAGGCTCTCCACTACGCGTATGCGATCCCTTTGCCCGCGAATGCGAAGACCAACGACTCAAACATTTCGCAAATACGATGCTCTATTTGTGAATGCGAAGGACAAAAACTCAGCTTTCCCAAAAAAGCCTTCACGATCGCGAAGCACACCATACAGTCGTTGTTCTTCAACAATCCAGCCAAGATCACATGATACAAAATCCATCCGAAACACTCCCTGAGCCCCTAAGGACCCTGTCCAAACATACCAACAGCTCCAAAAATAAAACACGGGCCTACTCGAGGTCTCAAATCACATAAAGTAACATCAAAACTACAAATCACACATCAATTCAAGCTTAATGAACTAATCAACTTTCAACTTTCAAAAGTCATATTGAACCACGTCTAACCAACTCGCGATAACCCCAATTTTTTTCTCAAAAGTCACAAATGTCATAACGAACCTATTCTAACTCCTAGAATAAAAATCCAAACCCGGTCAAACCTATGAACCTTTCAAACCTTCAAATTTTTAACTTTTGCCAAATAGAGCCAAATCAACCTAGGAATCTCCAAATCCAAAATATGGTCCCAAGTCATCATACCAACCTGTTGTAACTATCGAAACACCATTCTGAGGATGTTTACACAAAAGTCAAACCTCGGTCAACTCTTCTAACTTAAGCTTCCAACCTTGGAACTAAGTGTTCCAATTCACTCCAAAATATCCTTGAAACTAAACCAGCAATCGCCGCAAGTCATGAAATAACAAAGAAGCATACGGGAAGCATCAAATAGGGAAACATGACTAAAATACACAAAATAACCGGCTGGGTCATTACATTCTGACCTCCAACGTGAAGTTGTCACGACCCAAAATCCCAACAACATGGTCGTGATGGCGCCTAACATCTACTTGCTAGGCAAGCCAATGTTAGCTATAGAATTAACCAACTATAACGATTTAAAAGCAAAATAATAATAACTAATGACTGATAAACACTGTAAAACATGTAATAAAGACATACGCAACACAATCTATACTAATCCCAGAAATCCAGAGTCACGAGAACAAGAGCGACTAGAATACCACAAATATGGTCTGAAAAGAAATACAACTATTTGAAAAATAGATAAATAGTAAAACAGGATAGAAGGGGTCTTCAAGGACTGCGAACGCTGTGCAACTCTACCTGAAATCTCCTGTATGAGTCGGATCCGAGCAATCTCCTTTAGGTGCTGCTAGGACCAACACCGAGATCTACATAAGAAGTGCAGAAATATAGTATGAGTACAACTGACCCCGTGTACTCTGTAAGTGTCGAGCCTAACCTTGACGATGTTGTGACGAGGATATGACAAGACACTTGCTATAAACTTGTACGAATAATGTTAAAAGACAAGAGAAATATAGAGAAAAGAAAGTAAACTGGTAAGAACGGACCCGAAGGTCAACTAACAGAGGGCCCTAGAATAACATCATCTCATAACCTCATATCACCGTAAAAAATAGAGCACTACAACCACAAATAGTTACAACACATCATACTCTGTTGCGGCGCACAACCCGATCCTATCATTTATCACAATATATGTTACCACGTGCAAGCCGATCCCAATATCATATTATATCAATATCTATTGCGGCGTGCAACCCGTTCCCATTATCAATTCATTTCAACATTGTTGTTGCGCACAACTCGTTCCCAATATCAACTAATTAACATGAACAACTCAACACAACCTAAATTCCTTAATCTCAACACAAAGGAAAATACAATGTATAGAACCTCAAGGAACTACTAGTACAAACAAAGGATAACCAATACCTCGTATTCACAAACCTCGACAATTCGTCATTTCAAGAATAGCTAAAGGACTCACATAATTGGAATAACATAATAAAGTGCAATAAGTAATGCAAAGGCAATAAAAGCAAGTAAAAACACGAGACAATGAAGATATACAATTAATACAGGTAGGACATATAAAAGGTAAGTATGTATTGACTAAGGAATGAATAAGTCGATACAGGTAACAATTAAATAACAGATAACAAGTAAGGTATGGATAACAAGTAATGACATGTAGCAATCAAATTATGTAACGAAATATAACATGGAATAAATAACAACGTAAAGGTAAATAGCCCAATCGGCATGCTTTAACCCATGACAACGCATATAGACTCGTTACCTCACATATACGCTGCTCCCACGCATAATTCACGTAACAAATAGACCAATAAGTCCTAATTCTCTCAAGTCAAAGTTAGACATGACACTTATCTCTTTTTGCAACTAATCAACAATCAATCACGTCCTTGCCTTTCGAACAAGCCTCCAAATCAACCGAATCTATCCAAGTATCGATCAAACAATTAAGAATAAGCTTTAGAAACTACCCACGAATGAAAAAGGTTCAATTTTGATCATTTTTAAAAAGTCAACAAAAGTCAACCCTGGGCTCGCTTGGCCAAAATCCGAGATTCATACTAAAACCCGATTACCCATTCACTCTCGAGCCTAGTTATGTGATTTATTTCAAAATCTGACCTCAATTTGAGGTCAAAATCTCAATCTTACATAACTCCTAAATTCTATCCAAAATCCCTTAATTTATACCATGAAATTCTTAGATTTGATGTTAAAAGCTCATGAAATGCAGCCCCTCCGCTGCATTTGTGAGGACCTTTAGCCCAGACCTGAATCGCAAAAGTGACAGAAGTGTGCAAAAACGAACACTCAGGATCGTATTTGCAACCTATTCTTCGTAATTGCAAAGAACACCACCCCGTCCAATTATCGCATTTGCGAGTCCAACTTACCAAATGTGGGACTCGCAATTGCGAACAGGTTCTCGTAATTGCGAGACTTGCAATCTGACACCAGCAACTATTGGGAACCAGTAGATCCAAACTCAACCATAATACATTCAAATCTCACCCGAGCCCCTCAAGCTACAAACCAAACATGCCCCAAGTGTAATAATATCTTAAAAACTTGCTCGCTACCTCAAATCATCAAAATAACATCAAATAACAAGAATCGATCGCCAAAACTCAAAATTTTAACTTGAAAACTGAAGTTTCACAATTTTTCATATAATCAGCAGAAATGCACACGGGTCACCCCGGACCCCAACCAAACGTGCATACAAGTTCAAAAATATCATACGAACCTATCGAAATTATCAAAGTACCGATCAGAGGTCGTTTACCAAAAATGTTGACCATGATTAACACTAGGCTTATTTTAAGTCAAAAAATTTATTTTCTTCAAAATCTCACAGAAAAGCTTTCCGAAAGACATACGGACCATACACCTAAATCAATAAATATTAAATAAATCAACACGAGGTCTCCGAACATATAAATTTGGGCTATTACTCAAAATGACCTATCGGGTCGTCACAAAAGCATATTTCTAGAATGACTCTGTGCGCTTTTTCCTCAATTCTTTCATGTGGGGCCTATCAAGCGTGAGGTATATATTGAACCTAAATTGATTTATGAAGTCTTTATCCATATCAGTCAAATTATGCCATTTACGTGGGTCCTGCCGTGCATACCAGATGAATGCCTTACCGTCCAAACTCCTCACAAATAGTTTCATCCTGATTCCTTCATCTATTGCTATTCCCAACTTGTCATAGTAATCCACTACGTGTGCTCGAGGGTCTCTTGTACCATCAAATATGTCAAACTTTGGTTGCTTGAAACATATGGGTAAATCATCTTCGAGGCAAAAAATAGATTTTTATATACTGAATTTTCACTCCCTTTATCGGTTTGTAGTTTTATCAAAGCATCTTTCAGGCCGTGGATCTCCTTCGCCACAAGATTATCATATTTTGCGTCTATGCCTTTTGCCATCTCTTTGTACTAATTGAAATTAGGTTGGAACTTGACCGTCATCTAGATATTAGATGTTTGAGTTTCCACTGCATATAGCGAGGAACACTTTTTGCATTAGGAGTGGCAAGAAATGCTTTTGATATATGTTGTGTAACTAGGTAGGTTAGGATAGTAGGATTCTGGAATGTGGGTGACAAAAGATTGTAAGGATTTTTGTTAAATGACTGAATTGATGGCCCCACGGGGTCACTTATGAATCTGATTCGGTATCAGTGAGTCTAGGAACATGTGGAGTATAGGTGGGCAATGAAGAAATAGGGATATATATGGGTGGTGGATTGGGTATAGTGTTGGAAACATAAACGGGTGGTAAGTCGGGTAAAGCATTAATGTAGGTAAATAAGACATTTGTTATTGTGGTTTAGTGGAGAATGTTGTGGAAGCAGACATTCGGGAATTGGTAAATCTAAGGGGTGGAATTTAAAATGGATTAGGTATGGTGGATGATTTAGTCAAGTTCTTAGCCCGATTCAAATCTTCTCGGAAATTTCTGACTTTTGGATCAAGATGAGCTAGGTTCTCTTCATACTTAATGGCGGTCGTAACTATATTAGCTAAGCAAAACAGTCACAAAATTTATCAAACAAACACTGCTCTGAAGAAAGAGAATCCAAAAAAGAACTGTGACTGGATATTAGTTTGTTTTTCTTCTGAGCCTTAGGTTCATCTAAAAGTCAACACGAAGCAACTCTGTCGGGAACAGAACAAAATAAGAAAAAATAAATAAAAGAAAAATACAAATTTTTACTATGGATAATTTTAACAAAAGAGGAGCAAGTAGATAATTTTTCGTGACTAGACAAGTTAAGATGATAAGAGAATGTTAAGTAGATAATTGTTGTGAGAGAAGAATGCGTCCTTATCAAGCAAAGGGACATCTTTTTTTGCAAAAGGTGGGCCTACATTTGAGGTAAAAGATTGATTGATTCAAGCCATATGACACGATCAAATTTTTGAGATAAAAGAGAGATGGAATGTTTTTCCCAAAAACTTGACGTAATCACCACTTGGCTTGGGTCACAGGGCCAATTTTTTCGCAATATGGCACTGCGCGGTAGCAACCTGACTACTCAAGTTACTCAGCCTTTTCCAATACTTATTCAACTTTTCAACAAGTTCGGCATTAAACAAAATTTGGCAGCAACATAAAAAAGAACACAATCAAGTTCGAAAAAATCCCAACCTTTGTATTAATATAAAAATATACAAAGAAACCCTCACTTTGCTATTAATACAATCTATCTTTATCGCATAGCACCTAGTATGACCGTCATTGGGCTGTGAAAAAACCCATTGACATAGTTAACTCTGTCCTATATGTGGGGCAAATACTAAGGATTGGCTCGCCTATGGTGTATGCATGCAACATCACCTGAAGCTTTCTAGGAGTAGAGTTTTTCTTAGATTCTGAGAGTGGGACTGTATAATAGCGAGATAGCAAGTTAGTCAGACGTATGCCAATCTCTGAAACTAAGACATTTTAAAGGTTGTTCGAGCATAAGGCATCATTTCACGTGCATAGTGTGTGTGATGGTGTTCGACCAATACTCGATAGGAAAATGATGACAATTCGTAAAAGCGGTAACAAGTAATTCAAGAATTTGTTGTATAGATAAGAATGTAATATCAAGTAGTAGTCAAACAAGTAATTAGTGTAATAAATACATATCCCTCAAATATCAATCTTAGACTATGCCCACTAAGGTCATAATCTTAGTATCCCTAGTGAAGTCGTCATGCTATTGTGTCCTACTTTATACAAGATAAGATAAGGTTCAGTGTAACGGCAATTCCGACGCATGCTAAGGTTTGGGAATCAACATCTAAGATTTGAGTTATACCTATAAGTCATGCAATATAGAACTCCATTTGTCTGGTAAACCATCGAGAGTGTAAGTAAGGGTTCAACTTATTAATTGTCATGGCCCAAAACCCTACCGGTCATAATGGCACCTAACCCAACCCGTTAGGTAAGACAAAAAGTATAAGTTACTACTACAATGATAAGTAATAAAACTACAACAAAATTCAATACAACTATCCCAAGGACTAGTAGTACAAGTCATGAGCCACTATGATTTAGATTTACAAAGTTGGTGAAAAGAAATAATACAACATCTGTTTGAAAGTTACATAAACAAAAATAAAATTCTAATCTACCATGAACAAAAGGTAGCATGAATCTAGTACGCTGGTACGTCTACAATGTAAGGCTTCATCTTCCATAGCTACTCAACTCCAAAACCTACACGCAATGTGCAGAAGTGTAGTATGAGTACAATCGACCTCATGTACTTATTAAGTATCTTGACTTACCTCAAATAAGTAGTGACGAGGTTTTTAAGTCAAAAGATACTCACTTTGCAAAACCTGTGCAACTCAATAACATGTATAATACAGAGAAAATATTCCAGAAATACAGTTACAAAATAAAGAATATCAGCAGTAATGGTGCCTGACATGATCCAATTCCGTATCAATTGCCAAAAAACACGTTCAAGAGAACGTTTCGAAAATCAATTATATCAATGCATGATGATAACTTCCTTTTTTCATCAATGTGTTACGCTACCAACAACTCAACAAAATATGAGATATCAACTCAACCGAGGTAATTCTATCTTGATAACCAAATCGTCAAATAAAAATATAGGCACAGATTAACATGTTAGATGCCATATAAAAATATATCAACAACCTCTACCGAACATGTGATAATAACTCAAACAAGTAAAAGCTCAGCTTTGACAACAAGTCATCAAATAGAAACACAAATATATGGCACCCACAATTCAGTCACGATAAAAATAGCCACTAATATCACTCTGCCGTGACACAATATGACAATATCCCACCATATTGCTCTGTCCTGACACAATAATAATATCCCAATATATCGCTCTGCCATGACACAATAACAATATCCCACTATATCGCTCTGCCTTTACACAATAACAATATCTCACCGTATCGCTTTGCCCTGACAATATCACAATAATCACAATCGCACAGTAAAAACCTTGTGCCATTGGCCCAATCAATCCGCTCAATATGTTCACATGTGCCACAATCACAATAATGTAAGACAATAAATATAATCAAGAATCATATCCTCGTAACTCATCAATAAATTGCACAAGGACATGATAACAATAAAAATACGGATAAGGTCCAACATATAAAATATGACTACGACTAAATCAAATATAGCACCCGAGTACGAGTTGTCATGCAAAGGATCACATATGTGTCACATAGTGCACATGCCCCAATAAGGCTGTAATTACCCGACTAATCATTTTGAGTATTACAGCCTTGTTCCCTCATTTATTGCTTATACTATGCTCATTTGTTATTTTATGACTTGCCGTGGTAGTTTGTTCGGTTCTGGGAATGTTTCGGAATATTTCTGATGTTGACTTATGTGCATATGGCTCCGAAATAGAGTTTTGATAGTTTTGATAGCTTCGTATGGTTATTTTGGACTTAGGAGTGTGTCCATATATTCATTTGGAGGTCCGTAGATGATTTTGGCTTGAATTGGCGAAAGTTGGAAAAATAGAAGTCTGGAGAGTTGAGAAGTTTGACCGAGAGTTGACTTTGGGGTTACCTGGCTCGAATTTTGGTTCAAAAAGTTGGGGTAGTTTCGTGTTTCAATTATGACTTGTGTGCAAAGGTTAATCGGAGCTGGTTTGGTAAGTTTCGGCATTAGTTTTGAAAGTTAGAAGTTCATAAGTTCATTAGGCTTGAATTGATATGCGATTTCTGGTTTTAGTGTTGTTTCATGTGATTTGACGCTTTAAGCGAGTTTGTAGGATGTGCTGGGACTTGTTGGTATGTTTTGTTGAGGTTTCGGGGGGTTGGGGTGTGATTCGGATTATGTTCGGCGCATTTCGGAACTTTGAAGACTGCTGAATTTTCTGCTGCTGGTTTCCTTGTGCGCGATTGTGAGTGGAGGTTTGCGATCGCGAAGAGCTATTTAGCTACTGGTGAAAGTTGTTCTATGTGTTCGTGAGATGGGTTACGCGATCGCGAAGCTTGGGGAGTCAGTGAATAGTGAACGTGTGTGATTGGTCGCGTCTGCGAAGAAGGAAGGAGGAGGCTGGGAGTCCATGCGAGTTGTTCTTCGCAATCGCGTGAGTGGGTCCGTGATTGAGTAGTTTGATGTGTCTGTGAAGTGCGTTCATGATGGTAAGTTCGCGTTCACGAAGAGTACTTTGAGAGCAGCTTAATTTTGTTCTTTATGATCGTGAGGGACTTTCTGCAATCACGAAGAGGAACACCTGGACAGAATATATGTTTTCAAAAACGAGGGTTTGAGTTATATTTCATAATTTTATTTCGTGAGCTCGGATTGAGGCGATTCTTGGTGGGATTTTCAAGGGATTAATTGGGGCAAGTGATTCTAACTCGGATTTGGTTAATATATATGAATATATCATTATTTTCATCATTTAATTAGTGTTTTAGGTTGAAAGATTGGGGAAACTTGTAGAAATTTCATAGGCTTTAATTTGAGGATTTGAAGGTCGAGTTGTGATCGAAATTTAGTAATTTTGGTACGGTTGGACTCGTGGTTGAATGTGTGTTCGGATTTTTTTTTATTTTAGTCGGATTCCGAGACGTGGACTTGGGGTTGACTTTTTGACTTTTGCTTATGAACTTAGCTTTGTCATATGGAATTGATTCCTATAGCTTGTGCTGATTGTATCGAGTTGTTTATGGCTGGATTCGAGGCGTTCGAAGGCCGATTTGCGAGGCAAGGGATTATTGGAGTAGAGATTTGCATGTTTTGAGGTAAGTAACATTTCTAAACTTGGTTCTAAGTGTATAAGTCCCTACATTGCATGTTATGTGGTTGATGTTGAGGTGACGGGCAAGTAGGCGTGCACCGCGGTAATTGTGACCCGGTCAGTTTCGTGGTACTGTGTAGTCATCAGAACTTTGTTCTATTCATGTGACCCCTATGTGTTAGAGTAAATGAGTTGCAATCCACGTCAGAAATCATGTTAGGCTTTATGCTTATCCGGTCGACACCCACTAGGGTCATTTATGCTATTGAATTGTTTGCTTAGATAGAAATTGTGTACCCAATCACATCCATCATTTACATATCATATCTCAGTCTCTGTTACTATTTATTATTGTGTCAATATCATTATTTGGGATGATTGGCATAAGATTTGTGAGCCCGAGAGACTGGAGAAATTGATGACTGAGTTGTGGCATGAGAGTTGTGTTGTGAGTGACATTTTTAGATCGGGTTGCACGCCACAGCATGCCTTATGGCTTTATATATTATTATTGTATGGATAGGGCTGCATGCCGCAATAGGCCTTTTAGGCCTTATTATTATGGGATCAGGTTGCGTGCCTCATTAGGCCAGATTGGCTTTATATTAGCGCTTGGGCAGGATCCTCCCCTCCGGAGTCTGACATACCAGCAGTGAGCGCAGGTACCGTACAATACTGAGTGACTGAGTGTGATGAGCCAGAATTGGGTATGCTTCTATCACTGATCAATACCACCTGCTATGGAACTACCTGTATCCATTAAAGATGCAATGCCCCCAGCAAAAGGGACGTTAGTATATATGGAATAGTACTAGTATGTAAAACTAAACACCCACTCAATAGAACGAGTAACAGTAAACGGAGAAGAAAACATGAAATCAATAAGAGACTCAAACAATATCAAAGTGATAAGTTAGGGGAAAGGTAAATTTCAAGTAAGTTTCAGTAATTTAAGTTGGGAGATCTTTAGCACCGATACACCACCGTATTTTAGCACGAAGTCTTATCTCAGCCCGACCGGCTAAGCCGTCTCACCCAGGGACATACACTCACAATACCACCATGTACGTGGCATGGCGTCCGATCTCGGCCCGATGGGTAAGTCGTTTCACCACAATGCCGTGTGGGTCGATATCACATCACATCTCGCTAGCAATAATCCCATCCCATTAAAGGGGAAACATCTCAACACATCAATCTCATCGCATATAAGGGAAAACAATCTCATCACATTAACACGGGGATTTACCCCTCAATCACTCCTATACCAGCACGTGTAGTTTCGGGGTTAGGTTGTTCCGACCTACCCTTCCTCGGTGGCTAAACGATACTCCCAAGGCATTTATTATTAAAACGATTTACTACTCATTTCATATTCTTTTACATGTCATTCATTTTATTGGCACCATTGGCCATAACGCAATATCATTCTTGGCATGTTGGCCATACCTCATACTTAATGCTCACTATTTCACTATCAAACATCATCACGGATCGTCAACAACAAACATTTATATTCAAGACTTTAAGCACACATTTGAGCAATTTAGGGTCTTAGGCATATGTGATTTCCTACACAATTTGATATGATAACTTTCATTTGGGCTTGACTTGAAGTCACAACATTTTACTACATACTCATACTTTGAACACTCTCCCGAAGGATAACATAATATGATAAGAATATTCCGGAACACATTTTGAACATATTCATTTATACATCTTTCGACACCAAACTTATTCAGAATAGTCAATTCATAATGGACAACTCGGGACGTACAAGACCATCGTGGGAATTCAATTCTAAGAGAGAAGTTTAGCCAACATACCTCGCTTTGAGCTTTTCTTAACTCACTACACGGCTCTGAAAATCCTAGCAATTTTGATCTATTTAGATATATAGCAAAATTGAACATAAATTAGTAAGGAGTTCACGTTTCCAGCTCATGTGAGCATTTTAGCAATCACTAGGCGTGCATTATGATTTCAAGGTCCTCCTATGGTGGATTCCTCCATTTCACTACCCAAAGTCTACCCAATTGAGCTCAACAATCTTCACATAACCCTTGATAGTACATACATGCATAATGAACAACTCCCACACCAAAGAATTGGTTGGCTTATTACCTATTTCAGTTAAATCTCGAAATTGAAGGCTAGGGCTAGAATCTTACCTTTTTCGTTGAAGACCTTGTGAGTTACCCTTGTGAAATCTTCAAGGCTTGAGCAAAGATTGA
Source organism: Nicotiana tabacum (assembly GCF_000715075.1). Classification (NCBI taxonomy): domain Eukaryota; kingdom Viridiplantae; phylum Streptophyta; class Magnoliopsida; order Solanales; family Solanaceae; genus Nicotiana; species Nicotiana tabacum. Next base: position 53,647,708 of record NC_134092.1, on the reverse strand, counting down.
TGAACAAATGACTTAAAAGTTCCTTTTCTGACTCTAGACCACCTTCCTCTCTCTAAAATATATGTTTGAACCTTCTAAAATGATCCCTAAGATTGTTTTATAAGAATAGGGTTAGGTTTATAAAACCAGAAAAATGAAGCACCGATGCCGATCTACGGTCGCATATGTGACCGCATAACGCTTCTACGGTGCGCAAAATGAACCGCATAATGGCCCTCCGAAACTGGGCACTACTGCTTCACTCTACGACCGGGGGTCCGCATACCTATTCTGCGGTCGCGTAATGTGCCGCAGAACTTCCCTCCGAAAAGTTTCATGTTGGGTCTGCGATGGGTTGTGTGACCCGCGAAATGATTATGCGGCTGCGTAATGGTCCAAAACTTTGCCCAAATTTCTACTTCAGTCTGCGACTGATTTGCGGTCCGCAACTCAGATCCGCAATCACAGAATAGACCGCAGAAATGCCCTGCACTTCCGAAAATTTTTCTTCAACTCCCCAATGCACTGTTAAGCCCATAATGTCCGAACCGCGGCGTGCTTGCGAGCCGCGAAGAATCTCTACAATCATCAACGCATAAGTCTACCGCGACATCACGAAACCCCGGGTTTTAGAAAAAACTTTTACGGGGCCTTACATCCTCCCCCGCTTAAGATCATTCGTCCTCGAATGAGGGCCAAAATCTGCCATTAGAAACCAATGTGACTCAACTGCTATTACATACACCAACAGTTTCCAAATTTTGACTAACTCTCTAAATTTCCAAAAATTTCGCCAGAGCCTCCCCTGTAATTCGGCCTATCCACCTGCCAAAGAAACCCAAAACCAGTCTTAACAACATATACATGAACCAACGACGCAACATAACCTTAAAGCAATGCCAACAGTGGCCTCATGAGCAGTATATTACCAAAAAGGAACACCCTTAACATCAACTGTACAAATGATACATAATTCACATGGAACAATTTCATAGAATCAATTACATAGCTATTCAAACAAATGAGGGTACTTCTTTTTCATCTCTTCGTTAGTTTCCCAGGTGGCCTCTTCGACTTGTTATCTTCGCCATAACACTTTCAAGGAGGCAATTTCTTTGTTCCTCAACTTTTGAACTTTCCTATGAAGAATGGCAACATGAATTTCTTTATACGTCAATTCTTCACTAACCTCAATAGTCTCAATCGGAACAATACGCGGCGGATCTCCAACCACCTTCTTCAACATGGATATAAACACCAGGTACACTAAAGACATCTCTGGAGGTAGTTCTAGCCTGTAAGCTACATAGCCAATCCTCTGAATGATTCTTTACGGTCCGACATACCTTGGACTCAATTTTCCTTTCTTACCAAACCGTATTATACCCTTCATAGGGGAAGCCTTCAAGAATACCCAATCATTTTTTTTGAACTCCAAATCCCTACGACGTATATCCGAATAGGACTTTTGACGACTCTCGGATGTTTTGAACCACTCTATAATGATCTTAACCTTCTCTATAGCCTGATGCACGAGGTATGGTCATATCAACTTCGCTTCCCTAATCTCGAACCACCCAATGGGAGATCTGCATCTCCTACCATATAGAGCCTCGAATGGTGCCATCTGATTGCTAGCATGATAACTATTATTCTAGGAAAATTCTATGAGCGGTAAATGATCATCCCAACTACTTTTGAAGTCGAGAACACAAGCGCGCAACATACCCTCGAGCATCTGAATAGTCCGCTCTGCTTGCCCGTCTCTATGTGGATGAAAAGTTATACTAAGATTTACCTGAGTACCCAACCGTTGCTGAAATGTCTTCTAAACGTTAGTTGTGAACTATGCCCCCCGATCAGATATGATAGAATTTGGGGTGCCATACAACTTGATGATTTCCTTCATAATACAATTGAGCATAATGTTCCGTTGAGTCGGTAGCCTTAACAAGTAAGAAGTGTGTTGATTTTGTGAGTCGATCCACAATCACCCAAATCGAGTCGGATTTGTGAGGAGTGTGAGGTAGTCCTACCACAAAGTTCATATTGATCATCTCCCATTTCCACATCAGAATTTTTATGTTCTGTGCCAACCCACCAGGCCTTTGGTGTTCGGCCTTCACTTGCTGACAATTTGGACATCTTGCCACAAAGTCCGTTACATTCCTCTTCATATCATTCCACCAGTAGACTTCCTTGAGATCATGGTACATCTTTGTAGAGCCCGGGTGCACAGAATACCTAGAAGTGTGAGCCTCGATTATGATTCTTTCCCGGAGACCATCCACATTTGGAACACATAATTGCCATTGGTACCTTTGTGTGACATCATCAATGCCTAGAGAAAAGGACATGGTATTATGTTTATGAATCCCCTCCTTCAATTATACCAATAATGGGTCGTTGTATTGCTTCTCCTTGACTTCTACAACAAGCGATGATTCAACTTTATTTTGCACGATCACTCCTCCTTCACTAGAATCCGCAAGACGAACTCCCAAACTAGCCAACCGATGAACATCCTTGGCCAACGACCTTTGATATGCCTCCAAGTGAGCCAAACTGCCCGTAGATTTCCGCCTAAGAGCATCCCCTACAACATTAGCCTACCTCGGATGATACAGAATATCGATGTCGTAATCCTTGAGTAACTCAAGCCATCTTCTATACCTCAGATTCAATTTCTTCTGTCTTAAAATGTATTGTAGGCTCTTATGGTCCGTGAATATATCCACATGGAACCCATATAAATAATGACGCCAAATCTTCAATGCAAATAGCACCGCCGCAAGTTCTAAGTCATGCGTTGGATAGTTTTTTTTCATGATTCTTGAGTTGCCTAGAAGCATAAGCTATCACCTTTCCATGTTGCATTAATACACACCCAAGCCCAATTCTTGAAGCATCACAATATACTACAAACCCATTTTTATCGTCTGGTAGAGTCAACACTAGTGCCATAGTCAATCTCGATTTCAACTCCTGGAAGCTCCTTTCACAAGGATCTGACCATTGGTACTTAACTGCCTTCTGCGTCAATTTAGTCAACGGAGATGCAAGGGTAGATAACCCCTCCACAAACATCCTGTAATATCCAGCTAAGCCCAAAAAACTGCGAATCTCAGTTGGGGTATTAGGTCTAGGCCAATTCTTCACCGTTGAAATCTTCTGAGGATCAACCTCAATTCCTTCTATGGAGACGACATGACCCAAGAACGTGACAGATTCAAGCCAAAATTCACATTTCGAATACTTCGCATATAACTTGTACTGATATAGATTCTGTAGAACTGCCCTGAGATGATCGGCAACGTCCTCTCGACTTTGCAAATATACAAATATATCATCAATAAACACTTTCACAAAAGGGTCGAGGAAGGGCTTGAAAACTCGGTCCATAAGATCCATGAAAGTTGCCAGGGCATTTGTTAGCCCAAAAGACATAACCAGAAATTCAAAGTGCCCATACCGGGTTCTGAAAGCTATTTTCGGAATATTCTGCTCCCTGATCTTCAATTGGTGATATCTGAATCTTAAATCAATCTTGGAGAAGTATTTAGCACCTTACAATTGTTCAAACCGGCCATCTATTCTTGGCAGTGGGTACTTATTCTTGATCGTGAACTTGTTGAGCTGCTGATTGTCAATACACATTCTCAGTGAACCATCTTTATTTCTTACAAAAAGGACCGGTGCGCCCCAAGGCGGCACACTCGGCCAAATGAAACCCTTCTCTAAAAAATCCTTCAATTGTTCCTTTAGCTCCTATAATTCTGCCGGTGCCATTCTGTAGGGCGGAATAGATATAGGCTGCATGCCTGGCATCACATCAAACGCAAAATCAATCTCCCTATTTGGCGGGATCCTAGGGGGCTGATCCGGAAAGACCCCCAGAAATTCATTCACAATAGGTACATACTCAAGTGTAGGTCCTTAGTAGCGGTGTCCGTAACCCGGACCAAATGGTAAATACACCCCTTGTTAATCAGCTTTGTGGCCTTAAGGTAAGAAATAAACTTACCCTTCAGCACCACATCATCCCCCTTCCATTCAATCACTGACTCATTTAGAAATTCAAACCTAACGGTTCTAGTTCGATAATCAAGCTTAGCCAAACATGAATCAAGCCAATCCAATCCCCATTATTACATCAAAATCAGCCATTCCCAATTCAATGAGATCGACCATGGTGTCCCGACCACGCACTGTGACAACACAATCCTTATAACCCCGCGCGACCACAATAGATTCACCAACCGAAGTAGATACAGAGAATGGCTCATGAAGCAGTTCCGATTCTATCACAAATTCCATAGCAACATAGGGAGTGACATAGGATAAAGTGGAACCGGGATCAATAAGAGAATACACATCATGATATTGGACAGTCAATATACACATGACAATATCTGGAGAAATCTCTGAACTCAGGTGACCCTTCATGGAATAGAAGTGGTTGGGTCCTCCCAAAAACTGTGCACCACCCCTAGCTGCACCACGCCCTGCGAGTGCTGGAGTGCCTCGAGCTAGAAGAGGTGATGCGGATGTGGTAGCTATAGAACTGGTTGGCTGTGCTGCACCCCTACCCATGCTCTGGTGGGACGAACGACAATCCCTCTGAATGTGACCCCTCATTCCATCACCACTTGTTACAACATTACTATCTTGACCTTCCCAATACCAATACACAACCCACACTATGTCTACCGAGCCTCTAATAGATACACAAGAGTACAATGATAGTGCCGGCAATAAGGCTCCTACTATACCTCAAAACATAATACACGTACAACAAAAGATGCACGACCCTAAAATAAAGTGGGGCTCACCAAGACAACCGGGAAGAGAGTGTACTGCTATAACTGGTCAATGCCCTCCGTTGTGGAACCACCTGCATCTATTAAAGATGCAGCACCTCCGGAAATAGGGACGTTAGTACATGTCAAATAGTACTAGTATGAAAACAAAACACCTATGCAAGGACATGAAAATATAACATGAATATGATGAATCATGGAAACAATAAAAGGCTTAGTTAGCCGTTAAAGCCATAAAAAATTTATTAAGAGCATTCAATAACATTAAAAAATTCTTAAGTCGGGGATCCTCTACAACTACCTCTACACCAAGAGGCCCTGCCACCTCACACCCAAAGTATGCGGGTGGAGGTGCAATCACAATACCAGAAACTCAACACAAAGCGGCCCCGCCGCCTCACCCCAATGTATGCGGGTGGAGGTGTATTTACAATACCACAACTCTACACAAAGCCGCCCTGCCGCCTCACCTCAACATATGCGGGTGGAGGTGTATTCACAATACCATAACTCTACACAAAGCGGCCCTGTCGCCTCACCCCAACGTATGCGGGTAAAGGTGTATTCACAATGCCATACTTCGAATTCCCAAAATGATAATAGTTTGTACAAAAGAGTTCCCTTTCAAATCAACCATTTGGCACCTTTAGCCTTAGCAAGAGTAGGTTCATAAGGTTTCATCATATGAGAAATAAGTGTTTAATCACATTGATATCATACAAGATCTTCTTCCCCAAATGGTATAATAAAAATAAGTCAAAATGGAGAATCATTAACATATGAGGGTTCTAACACATTATGCCAATCGGAAATCAATTTTACTAGTTTGAATACCCCACATCAATAGCGTTTCAAGTTCGACTACACATGATAGAAATTTACAAGGATTAGGGAATTCCGATACTAAAAGAAGATTTTATCCTTCAGACCTCGCTTTGAGCTTTCCTTAATTCACAACACAGTTTCGAAAATCCTAGAAACTTTGATCTATTTAGAGACATAGCAAAATTGAACACAAATTAGGAAGATATTCATGGTTCTAGCTCATTTGAGCATTTTATCAAACATTAGGTGTGCGAATTTGATTACAAGGTTCTTCCACAAGATTTCCTTCACTCCATAACTAATTCAATACCAAGAGTTTACTCATACTAGTTCAATTACCTCCCCACCATCCTCATATCTACATGCATACTTAAATAACAAATCTCATACCCAAGAATCATACTCCCATTTACCCATGTTCTACCTAAACTTAAAATTGAAGACTAGGGTTAGAACCTTACCTCTTGGATGAAAATCTTGTGAGATTCGTTGTTGAATTTCAAAGCTTGGACAAGATGTTGGTGAACAATGCACTTAGGGCTTACTTCTCTCTCTATAGAACACTCCCCTCTTCTCTCAAAAATGATAGATTTTTGCCTTCTAAACGAGACCCAAGGGCTTTTAATCAAAATAGGGTTAGGTAAAAAATATTAAAAAAATAAAGCCCCGACGCAGATCTATGGTCGCATATGCAAGCGCATAATGCTTCTGCGGTCCGCAAAATGGACCGCATAATGGCCCTCCGGAACTAGGCACTTCTGCCTCACTCTACGACCAGTCTGCAGTCCGCAGACCAATTCTGTGGTCGCATAATGCGCCGTAGAACTCCCCTTTGGAAACTTTCATGTTGGATCTGTGATAGGTTGTGCGGCCCGCGAAATGATTATGCGGCCCACGAAATGATTATGCGGCCACATACTGGACCGCATAATGGTTCGGAATAATGCCCAGATTTCTACGTCAGTCTACGGTAGATCTGCGGTCCACAAATCAGTTTTGCGATCGCAGAATGGACCGCAGGAACGCCCTGCACTTCCAAAAAAAAATTTCAACTCCCCAACACATTGTTCAACCCAAAAAGTCTGAACTTCGCCTCGCAAGCTCTCCGCAAAGAATCTCTACAATCATCAACGCATAAGTCTACCTCGGTATCATGAAACCTCGGGTTTTGGGTGAAATATTTTGGGGCCTTACATCCTCCCCCACTTAGGATCATTCATCCTCGAATGAGGGTCAAAATTCACCATTAGCACCCAATGTGACTCAGCTGCTATAAAACACACCAGTAGTTCCAAATTTTTGACTAACTCCCTAGATTTCCAGAAATTTCGCCAGAGTCACCCCTGTAATTGGGGCCTCTCCACCTGCCAAAGAATCCAAAACCAGTCCTAACTACATAACAACAACACAATGGTATAAAACAATAGGGAAACAACACCTGCCACAATACCATTAAACACTACATTACCAAGGAGGAGCAACCACAACATAAGCCATACAGGGGAAACATAGTTTATAGAAAGTTAACTTTCAACATGATGGACACAATTACATAGCTATTCAAATAAATTAGGATACTTCTTCTTCATCTCTTCCTCGGCTTCCTAGGTGGCCTCTTCAACTTATTGGGTTTTCCATAACACTTTCACGAAGGCAATTTCTTTGCTCCTCAGCTTTCGAACTTGCCTATCAAGAATGGCAACTGGAATTTCTTCATGCGTCAATTCTTTATTAACCTCAATAGTCTCAAACAGAATAATAAGCGACAGATCTCCAACCACTTTCTTTAACATGTCTACATGAAACACAGGGTGCACTAAAGACATATCTGGAGGTAGTTCTAGCATGTAAGCCACCCGTCCAATCCTCTGAATGATTCTTTACGGCCCGACATACTTCGGACTTAATTTCCCTTTCTCACCAAACCGCATTACACCCTTCAAAGGGAAAACCTTCAAGAATACCCAATCATCTTATTCCCCAGTTTCAACCGTTCTGTAATGATGTTAACCTTCTCCATAGCCTGATGCAAGAGGGCCGACCCTATCAATTTTGCTTTTCCAATCTCGAACCACATAATGGGAGATCTACATCTCATACCATATAAATCCTCGAACGGTGCCCTCTAGATACTAGCATGATAACTGGTGTTGTAGACAAATTCTTTGAGTGGCAAATGATCATCCCAGCTACCCCTATAGTCAAGAACACAAGCTCGCAACATATCCTCAAGCATCTGAATAGTCCGCTCTGCCTGCCCGTCAGCCTGCGGGTGAAAAGCTGTACTAAGATTCACCTGAGTACCCAAACATTGCTGAAATTTCTTCCAAAACTTAGCCATGAACTGTGCCCCCCGATCTGAGATAATAGAAACTGGAGTGCCATACAACCTGACTATTTCCTTTATGTACAACTGAGTATACAGTTCCGCTGTGTCTGTATCCTTAACAGGTAAGAAGTGAGCTGATTTTGTTAGTCGATCCACAATACCCCAAATTGAGTAGAACTTGCAAGGAGTGCGAGGAGTCCTACCACAATATCCATATTGATCATCTCCCATTTTCACATTGGAATTTCTATGTTATGTGCCAACCCATCGGGCCTTTGGTGTTCGGCCTTCACTTGCTGACAATTTGGACATCTTGTCACAAACTCCGCTACATTCCTCTTCATATCATTCCACCAGTAGACTTCCTTAAGATCATGGTACATCTTTGTATAGCCCAGGTGCACGGAATACCTAGAAGTGTGAACCTCAGTCATGATTCTTTCCCGGAGACTATCCATGTTTGGAACACATAGACGTCCTTGGTACCTTAGTGTACCATCATCTATGCCAAGAGAAAGGGACATGGTATTATGTTTATGAATCCCCTCCTTCAATTGTACGAACAATGGGTCATTGTATTGTTTATCCTTGACTTCCACAACAAGTGATGATTCAGCCCTATTTTGCACAATCACCCCTCTTTCACTAGAGTCCGCAAGACGAACTCCCAAACTAGCCAACGAATGAACCTACTTGGCTAACGGCCTTTGATATGCCTCCAAATGAGCCAAACTACCCATATATTTCTGGCTAAGAGCATCCGCTAAAACATTAGCCTTCCCCGGATGATACAAAATATTGATGTCGTAATCCTTGAGTAACTCAAGCCATCTTCTCTGCCTCAGATTCAATTCCTTCTATTTGAGAATGTATTAAAGGCTCTTATGGTCCGTGAATATGTCTGCATGGACCCCATATAGTTAATGACGCCAAGTTTTCAATGCAAATACCACGCCACAAGCTCTAAGTCATGTGTTGGATAGTTCTTTTCATAATTCGTGAGTTACCTAAAGGCATAATCTATCACCTTGCCATGTTGCATTAACACACACCTAAGTCCGATTCTTGAAGCATCACAATATACCACAAATCCATCTGTACCCTTTGGTAGGGTCAACACTGGTGTCGTAGTCAATCTTGATTTCAACTCGTGGAAGCTCCTTTCACAAGCATCTGACCATTGGAACATAATCACATTCTGCGTCAATTTAGTCAACGGAGAGGCAAGAGTAGAGAACCCCTCCACAAACTTCCTGTAATATCCATCTAAGCCTAAGAAACTACGAATCTCAGTTGGGGTAGTAGGTCTAGGCCAATTCTTCACATTTGCAATCTTCTGAGGATCAACCTCAATTCCTTCTCTGGAGAAGACATGACCCAAGAACGTTACAGATTCAAGCCAAAATTCACATTTCGAAAATTTTGCATACAACTGGTGCTGATACAGGGTCTAAAACACTGCCCTAAGATGATCTGCGTGGTCCTCTTGATTGCGCTAATATACAAGGATATCGTCAATAAACATTATCACAAAAGAGTCAAGGAACGGCTTGAAAACTCGATTCATAAGATCCATGAAAGCTGCCGGGCATTTGTTAGCTCAAAAGACATTACCAGAAATTCAAAGTGCCCATACCGGGTCCTGAAAGATGTTTTCGGAATATCCTGCCCCTTGATCTTCAATTGGTGATACTTGGATCTTAAATAAATCTTGGAGAAGTACATATCACCCTACAATTGGTCAAACAAGTCATCTATCCTTCGCAGCGGGTACTTATTCTTGATCGTGACATTGTTAAGCTGCCAATAATTAATACACATTCTCGGTGACCCATCCTTCTTTTTTACAAAAAGGACTGGTGCACCCCAAGGAGACATACTCGGCCTGATGAAACCCTTCTCTAACAAATCCTTCAATTGCTCTTTTACCTCATTCAATTCTGCCGGTGACATTCTGTAGGGCGGAATAGATATAGGTTGCGTGCCTGGCATCACATCAACCCTAAAATAAATCTCCCTGTCTGGTGGGATCCCAGGGAGCTCATCCGGAAAGACCTCCGGAAATTCATTCATAATAGGCACAGACTCAAGTGTATGTGCCTCAACATCGGTGTACGTAACCCTGACCAAATGGTAGATACATCCTTTGTTAATCATCTTCGTGGCTTTAAGGTAAGAAATAAACCTACCCTTCGACACCACATCATCCCCCTTCCATTCAGTCACTGAGTCATTTAGAAATTCAATCCTAACGGTCCTAGTTCGACAATCAAGCTTAGAAAAACATGAATAAAGCTAGTCCATCCCCATTATTACATCAAAATCAACCATCCCCAATTCAATGAGATGGGCCAGGGTGTCCCGACCATGCTCTGTGACAACTTAATCCCTATAAACCCCGTGCGGCCACAATAAAATCGCCATCTGGAGTAGATACAGAGGATGACTCATGATGCTACTCCGGTTCTATCCCAAATTCCATAGCAACATAAGGAGTGATATATGACAAAGTGGAACCGGGATCAATAAGAACATATACATCATGGGATTGGACATTTAATATACCTGTGACAACATCTGTAGAAGCCTTTAAATCCCAATGCCTCCGCATAGCATAAAATTTGATGGGTCCTCCCGAACTCTGTGCACCACCCCTAGATGCACCACGCCCTGCGGGTGCTGGGGTGCCTTGAGCTGGAGGAGGTGTTGTGGATGTAATAGCTACAGAACTAGCCGTCTATGCCACACCTCTGCCCATGATCTAGCAAGAAATGACAATCCCTCTGAATGTGACCCCTCATACCGCACCCATAGCATATAAGTAGGTCCATGAAGCAGGCCCAAAAGTGCGACCTCCCACACTTTGGGGACGGGGGCCTCCACTACTGTTGGAATCTCCATCCAGGCCGACCCTGCCGGTGGGGTCCCATATTGCCTTGTCTAGGCCCAGATGTTTGTGCACTCATCGAAGAATGAGCGAATGACTGAGATGGTCCAGATGACCTTCCCCTAAATGCCAACCTACCACCACTAGAAGAACCATCCAAGCTGCTACCCTCACGTGCCCTTCTAGTTTTCAGTTTACGGTCCTATGTAGCTTGAGCAAATGCCACCGTCTTCCCATAGTTCATATCAGAATTCAAGGCAGTTATAGTGGCCTCATTAATAACCAAGGGGCTAAGGCCCTGCACAAACCGGCGCACTCTAGCCTCCATAGTGGGCAATATGTGAATAGCATATTTGGACGGGCAAGCGAACTCCATATGGTACTCCCACATATTCATGCTACTGTGCTTTAGTCTCTCAAACTCAGCGGCATGGGCTGCCTTAGTCTCGACAGGTAAGAAATGATCCATAAAGGCATCAGTGAACTCACTCCACCTCGCCGGAGGGCTCCCCTCCTCACGAGACTCCTCCCACATCTCAAACCAAAAATAGGCCACCCCTTTCAGGCGGTAGGAGGCCAACTCCACTCCCTCCATCTCAGTAGAACGCATAAAGTCAGAGAGTCTTATGCATCTCATCAATAAAGTCCTGGGGGTCCTCCTTAGGATCAGTACTTGTGAACACTGGAGGATCCAACTGGAGGAACCTGTTCACCCTGGAACCAGCGGAATCCCCTAGCTGACTAGAAGAAGTGGGTGCAACATTTGATCTCTAGGCCTGGGAAGCCACTATCTGAGCCAACATCTATATGGCTCCCCTAAGATCCCTATCAGAAACACTGGGACCGGAAGTTGGAGTTGGAGGTGGAACTGGGATATCAGTTGGAGGGACCATTGCACCCTCTGTAAGTGTAGGAACTGGTGTAGTCTGAGCAGGAATGGTAGATTCGGGCGGTGTAGTAATTTGGGGAATATCCTCACCCCCCAACTTTATCGCACGATCGAGAACATCAAAGAAGGGTATTATTCCTAAATATCCAAGTAGCCTCCAACCTATAAGAAAGACTCTACTATACACGGCCCCGAGACATCCTAGGACACTTTAAAAACCTTAGGCTCTGATACCAAGTTTGTCACTCTCCGACCTCAGGGAGCGCGACTGGCGCTCAATCGAGATAACCCGACCGAGCAAGCCTGCTAGATTTCCTTTTACCCAACTTACCCTGAACACCAAGAGGGTTCATGAAATACATGAATTCCTCTGAACTCAGGCGCCCTTCATGGGATAGAAGTGACTAGGTCCTCCTGAACATTGTGCGCCATCCCTAGCTGCACCACGCCCTGCGGGTGCTGGAGTGCCTCGAGCTAGAGGAGGTGATGCGGATGTAGTAGCTGCAGAACTGGTCGGCTTTACTGCACCCCTACCCATGTTCTGGTGGGACGAATGACAATCCCTCTGAATGTGACCCCTTATTCCATCACCATTTGTTACTTCATTTATAAAGTCTCAAAATACATACACTTTCATAGTTGAAGTGGAATATGTAATACACATAAGACATTACTATCTCGACCTTCCTAATACCAATACACAACCCACACAATGTCTACAGAACCTCTAATAGATACAAAAGAGTACAATGATAGTGCTGGCAATAAGGCTCCGACTATACCTCAAAACATAATACACATACAACAAAGATGCACGACCATCAAATGAAGTGGGGCTCACCAAGACAATCGGGAAGATAGTGTACCGCTATCACTGGTCAATGCCCTCCGCTGTGGAACCACCTGCATCCATTAAAGATGCAGCGCCCCAACAAACAAGGACGTTAGTACATGTCAAATAATAATAGTATGAAAACCAAACACATATGCAAGGACTTGGAAATACAACATGAATATGATGAATCATGGTAACAATAAAAGGCTTAGTTAGCCGTTAAAGCCATATAAAATTTATTAAGAGCTTTCAATAACATTTAAATATTCTTAAGTCGGGGATCTTCTACAACTACCTCTACATAAAGCGGCCCTGCCGCCTCACCCCAATGTATGCGGGTGGAGGTGAAATCACAATACAAGAAACTCTACACAAAGCGGCCCCGCTACCTCATCCCAATGTATGCGGGTGGAGGTGTATTCACAATACCACAACTCTACAAAAAGCGGCCCTGATGCCTCACCCCAACATATGCGGGTGAAGGTGTATTCAAAATACAACAACTCTACACAAAGAGGCCATGCCGCCTCACCCCAACATATTGGGGTGGAGGTGTATTCACAATGCCACACTTCCGATTCCCAAAATGATAATAGTTTGTACAAAAGAGTTCCCTTTCAAATAAACCATTTGACACCTTTGGCCTTACCAAGAGTAGGTTCATAATGTTTCATCATATGAGAAATAAGTGTTTAATTACATTTATTTCATGCAATATCTTCTTCCCCAAAAGAGTATAATGATAGTGCCGGCAACAAGCCTCCGACTATACCTCAAAACATAATACACATACAACAAAAGATGCATGACCCTGAAATGAAGTGGGGCTCACCAAGCCAATCGGGAAGAAAGTGTACCGCTATCACTGGCCAATGCCCTACGCTGTGGAACCACCTACATCAATTAAAGATGCAGTGCCCCCGGAAATAGGGATGTTAGTACATGTCGAATAGTACTAGTATGAAACCCAAACACCTATGCAAGGACTTGAAAATACAACATGAATATGATGAATCATGGTAACAATAAAAGGCTTAGATAGCCATTAAAGCCATAGCAAATTTATTAAGTGCTTTCAATAACATTTATAAATTCTTAAGTCGGGGATCCTCTACAACTACCTCTACACAAAGCAGCCCTGCCGCCTCACCCCAATGTATGTGGGTGGAGGTGTAATCACAGTACCAGAAACCATACACAAAGTGGCCCCGCTGCCTCACCCCAATGTATGCGGGTGAAGGTGTATTCACAATACCATAACTCTACACAAAGCGGCCCTGCTGCCTCACCCAAACGTACACGGGTGGAGGTGTATTCACAATACCACAACTCTACATAAAGCGGCCCTGCCGCCTCACCCCAACGTATGCGGGTGGAGGTGTATTCACAACGCCACACTTCGAATTTCCAAAACAATAATAGTTTGTACAAAAGTGTCCCCTTTCAAATCAACCATTTGGCACCTTTGGCCTTACCAAGAGTAGGTTCATAAGGTTTCATCATATGAGAAATAAGTGTTTAATCACATTGATTTCATACGATATCTTCTTCCCCAAAGGGTATAACACAATTAAGTCAAAATAGAGAATCATTAACACATGAGGTTTCTAACACGTTATGCCAATCAAGAATCAATTTTACTAGTTTGAATACCCCACATCAATAGCGTTTCAAGTTCGACTACATATGATAGAAATTTACAAGGATTCTGGAATTCCGATACTAGAAGAAGAGTTTATCCTTCATATCTCACTTTGAGCTTTCCTTAATTCACTACACAGTTAAAAAAATCCTAGAAACTTTGATCTATTTAGAGACATAGAAATATTGAACGCAAATTAGGAAGATATTCATGGTTCCAGCTCATTTGAGCATTTTATCAAACATTAGATGTGTGAATTGGATTACAAGGTTCTTCCACAAGAGTTTCTTCACTCCACAACTAATTCAATACCAAGAGTTTACTCATACTAGTTCAATTACCTCCCCACCATCCTAATAGCTAAATGCATTCATAAATAACAACTCTAATACCCAAGAATCGTACTCCCATTTACCCATATTCTACCTAAACTCTAACTTGAAGATTAGGGTTAGAACCTTACCTCTTAGATAAAAATCTTATGATATTTCTTGTTGAATTTCAAAGATTGGACAAGATATTGGTGAACAAAGCACTTGGGGCTTACTTCTCTCTCTATAGAACACTCCCCTCTTCTCTCTAAAATGACAGATTTTTGCCTTCAAAACGAGCCCAAAGGGCTTTTAATCAAAATAGGGTCAGGTAAAATAAATAAGAATAATGAAGCCCCGACGCAGATCTGCAAAATAGACCGCATAATGTCCCTCCGGAACTGGGCACTTCTGCCTTACTCTATGACTAGTCTGTGGTCCGCAAACTAATTCTGTGGTCGCATAATGCGTCACAGAACTCCCCTCTTGAAAGTTTCATGCTGGATCTACGATGGGCTCTGCGGCCCACGAAATAATTATGTGGATGTATACTGGACCGCATAATGGTCCGAAAAATTGGCTAGATTTCTGCTTCAGTCTGCGGCAGGTCTGCAGTCCGCATATCAGTTCTGCGACCGCAGGAATGCCCTGCATTTCCAAAAAATTTTCTTCAACTCCCCAATGCACTGTTCAACCCAAAAAGTCTGAACTGCGCCTCGCAAGCTCGCCGCCAAGAATCTCTACAATTATCAACACATAGGTCTACCTCGGCATCACAAAACCTCGGGTTTTGGGTGAAATATTTTGGGGCCTTACATGCTCCTCCGCTTAGGATCATTCTTCCTCTAATAAGGGTCAAAATTCACCATTAGCACCCAATGTGACTTAGCTGTTATAACACACACCAGTAGTTCCAAATTTTTGACTAACTCCCTAGATTTCCAGAAATTTTGCTAGAGTCTCCCCAGTAATTGGGGCCTATCCACCTGTCAAAGAATCCCAAAACTAGTTCTAATGATATAACCACAACACAATGATATAAAATAACAAAGAAACAACACCGGCCACAATGCCATTAAACACTACATTACCAAGGAGGAGCAACCTCAACATAAGTCGTACAAGGGAAACATAGTTTATAGAAAGTTAACTTTCAACATCATAGACACAATTACATAGATATTCAAATAAATTAGGATGCTTCTTCTTCATATCTTCTTCATTCCTTAACTTTCGAACTTGCCTATCAAGAATGGAAATTGGAATTTCTTCATACGTCAATTCTTCATTAACCTCAATAGTCTCAACAGGAAAAATAAGCAGCGGATCTCTAACCATCTTCTTTAACATGGATACATGAAACACCAGGTGCACTAAAGACATCTCTGGAGGTAGTTCTTCCCTGTAAGCCACCCAGCCAATCCTCTGGATGATTCTGTATGGTCCGACATACCTCAGACTCAATTTCCTTTTCTTACCAAACCGCATTACACCCTTCATATGGGAAACCTTCAAGAATACCCAATCATCTTCTTCCCCAATTTTAATCGTTCTCTAATGATCTTAACCTTCTCCAAAGCTTGCTTCCCCAATCTTGAACCACCCAATGGGACATCTACATCTCCTACCATATAAAGCCTCGAACAGTGCCATCTAGATATTTGCGTAATAACTGTTGTTGTAGGCAAATTCTGTGAGCGGCAAATGATCATCCCAGCTAACCGTAAAGTCAAGAACACAAGATTGTAACGTATCCTTAAGCATCTGAATAGTCTGCTCTGTCTGCATGTTAGTTTGCGAAGAATCTCTACAACCATCAATGCATAAGTCTACCTCGGCATCACGAACCCCCAGGTATTAGGTGAAATATTTCGAGGCTTTACAATGGGGGCCTCCGTTGCTGCTCAAATCTCCCACAAGGCCCACCCTGCTGGTAGGATTCCCTGTTGCCCTAGCTGGGCCTAAAACGGCTCCCTTGTTATTAACTAGGCCTCGATGGCTGCGCACTGATTGAAGACTGAGCGAAAGACAGGGTTGGCCCAGATGACCCTTCCCAAAATGCTAACCTGCCATACCGCCAAAAGTACCACTAAAGTTGCCCGCTGACCGGGCCTTATTGTCACTGTCTCGCTCTATTCTATTCTTCAGTTTGCGGGTCTCTGTGGCTTGAGAAAATGACACCATCTTACCATAGTTTACATCACAATTCAAGGCAGCTGTAGCGGCCTCATTAGTCACCAATGGGCTAAGACCCTGCACAAACTGGCGCACTCTATCCTCTATAGTGCGCAACGTGTAGATGGCATTTTTGGACATGCGCACAGTCTGATATGATACTGCCACACAGCCATGCTACCTTGCTTCAGGCTCTCATACTCGGCAACACTGGATACATTAGTCTCGGCAGGCAAGAAATGATCAATGAAAGCATCGACAAACATACTCTACCTTGCCGGAGGGCTCCCGTCCTCACAGGAGTCCTCCCACATTTCAAACCAAGAATAAGCCACTCCTCTCGGGCAGTAGGAGGCAAAATCCAGTCCATCCATCTCAGTAGCACACATAACTCGGAGGGTCTTGTGCATGTCATCAATAAAGGCCTGGGGGTCCTCCTCAGGATCAGTACCTGTGAACACTAGAGGATCCAACCAGAGAAACCTGTTCACCCTAGAACCAGCGGAATCCTCTGGATGACTAGAAGAAGTGAGTGCAATATTTGATCTCTGGGCCTGGGAAGCCACTATCTGAGCCAACATCTGTATGGCTTCCTTAAGATCCCCATCAGAAACACTGGGACCGAAAGCTAGAGCTGGAGGTGGAACTAGAATATTAGTTGGAGGGACCGTTGTACCCTTAGTAGGTGCAGAAACTGGTGCAGTCTGATTAGGTGTAGTGGAATCAGGCAGTGTAGTAGTCTGGGGAAAATTCTCATGCCTCATGTGCTCACCCGCATCATCAAGTAAAGGATCAACTGCCATTCTTGGGGTGGCATTGGCTCCTTAGCTAGTTCTTTCTTTCTTGCTAGGCACCATATACTGAAAATTAGAACAATGCACGAGTTAAAGGAGGAACAATCACGATCTAGAACATCAAAGAAGGGTATTATTACTAAATGCCCAAGTAGCCTCCTAATTATAGATGTTGTCGACAACACACTAATAAGAAGGACTCTACTAGACACGGCTCCGAGACATCCTAGGATAAGTCTACCCCGGTATCATAAAATCCCAGGTTTTAGGAAAAACTTTTACGGGGCCTTACACACACGACCGATCATTTTGTGTATTTGAGCCTCGTTTCCCCTTTTGAAGCTTCCCGTATGTGTATTTGGGGTTTTATGACTTTTGGAGATGGTTATTTTGGTTTCGGGAAAGTTTTAGAATGATTATGACCCTTTAGTTCTTTGTTCAGTATCCTAAGTAGAAAATATTGACTGAAGTTTGAATTTTGTGAAAATGACCCCATAACGGTTATTTTATGATCCTGATAGGTTCGTGTCATGATTTTGGACTTGGGCATATGCCCGAAATTGGGTTTGGAGGTCCATAGGTTAATTTGACTTGTTTTGCTGAAATTTGACAATTAGAAGTTTCCTTAAGTTTGACCGTAGGTTAACTTTATGGATATTGGATTCGGAATTTTGTTTTGGGACTTGGAATAAGTCTGTTTCTATTCGGAACTTGTCTGCAAAATTTGGTGTCATTCGGAGTTGGTTTGATAGTATTCGGACGCTTGGTTGTAACTATAGAGATTCTTGAGTTTTCCTTTTGAGTTTCATGCATTTTAATGTCTGATTCGTGGTTCAAGATATTATTTTGATGTTTGGATCGCGCGAGCGAGTTTGTATGATAGTTTTAGACTTGTGTGGATGATTGGTTTGGAGCCCCGATGGATCGTGTGGATTCAGACGTGTTTCAGATTGGTCTAGAGTCATTTCTAGGTTGTTGGTGTGCTCGTGCCTCAGATATGGCAATTGCGAGAACCAACATCACAATTGCGAAGTGGAAATGAGGGGGTGGGGGATGGAGAAGGTATTGCATTTACGATACCTTACTTGCAATTGCGAAGTTAGGCTTGGTCTAGGAAGGTTCGCATTTGCGATCAATAGGGCGCATTTGCGAGAGGGTCAGACTTCGCAAATGCGAAGTCAATGTTGCATTTGTGACATTCCTCAAGGCTATCAGGTGCCGCATTTACGAGTCCTTATTCGCATTCTCGAGGGAAAGCAATTGCGAACCCAGGGTCGCAACTGCGACTTCTGCACCTGAACAAAAGGGCTGGGAAGACGGGATTAAATCTCATTTTCATATTTTTGAACCCGAGACTCGGTAGGAGGCAATTTGGAGAGGGGATTTTTTCATCAACAACTATTGAGTAAGTGATTTTGATCAATTTTCAAAAATATTAAATGATTATATATGAGATTTAACATCAAATTCATGAGAATATAAGAGAAATTTTGGGAATTTTTGTCTATATTTTGAAAATTAAAAAATTGGGATTTGAGAGTCGAATTGGACTCGGATTTGAAAACAAAACACATATATGGACTCGCAGAGTTATGGGTAGTCGGGACATACCCTTGGACCCGGGTTTTGATTGGACGAGCCCGGGTTTGACTTTTGTTGACTTTTTGGGAATTATATAAAGAGTGTAGCTTTATTGATGATAATTGACTTCTCTTGTAATGTTTGATGATATTAAGTCATTTTGGGTTCGATTTGAGCCGTGCAGAGGCGAATTTTAAGAGAAAGGTTGTTTTTGAGTGTTGATTTAATACCCCTTAAAATTGGGTTTGATTGTACCATTTGAATTATGTGGAAGATGTGTACCTGAGGCGGCGAGTGTGTACACGAGCTTATTGGTGGTATTTGTCTAGTTTAGACTCTTAGGTTACTTATAAGCATTTAATTGAAGCTGTTATTATTTGTTGAATCTTTCGTTGTCAAGTTTACTCTTACATGCTTTAATTAAAGTTGTTATTCGTGTTCTAGTTTCCATTGTCGAGATTACTCTTATATGTATTTATTAGTATTTGTTGTTACATGCTATTCTCTCTACTTTTGAGTTATTCTCATGCACTTACTCGTAGTTGTTAATTCGCATACTATCTCTTTAATTGTTAAGCTTATGTTGTGCATTATAATTTGAAGTTGCCATTTCATTAAAGTACCTTCGTTGTTGAGTTATTGAAGTTGTAGTTGTTGAGAGATAATAACACGTTTGTGGTTGGAATTTTTGGTTATTGAAATATCTTTCCTTGTTGAGTTATTTCCCATTAATTTTGTTGTTATTGAGATTTCTTTATACATTGTGGTTGAGCCGTGGGCTATGTGTTGTGGTGAAATTGGTATTATCAATTGCTTGCAATGTTGTGGCATATGCGCACGTGTGGTGCGAGTTGATTATTGTGTTATGATATTGATGTACATATGGAGGTATAAGGGTGGGTATTGATTCACATGCGGTGAGATAAGGTGGGATTTATACGCGTGTTTCTAGTAAGGGAATTACTTGAAGCCACGCGGTAAGATAAGGGGCTAAAGCGCGTATAGCTATTTCGAGAATTTTTTTTAAAATGAATGCAAGGCTCATGCGGCGACATAAGCAAGATTGTGATTGTGACTTGTGAAATGTGAATACGAGGTGTGGTACCTCGGTTGTGATTCTTGTTGTACATTTTATGTTGAAAGGACTTGTTGATTAGAACACTTATTGTTTTTCTTCATTCGTTTTACTTGTATTTTGTCTGTATTTGGTCACTTGTTGTTCTTATCATATGTTCACACCTTGTTGTCCTTTATTACCTTAATTTCCTTTGTTTGCCTTACATCATCGTACTATTTGTTGTTATTTATTTCTTTGCTTTCCGTTATTAGATTATATTAATATTCTGTACAGGTTTCTATGTCTAGTAGGTGTCATGACCTGGTCTCGTCACTACTCTACCGAGCTTAGGCTTGATACTTACCGGGTACCGTTGTGTGTACTCATTCTATGCTTCAGCACATTTTTGTACAGATCCAGGTACTTCTGCTCGTGCTGAACGCTAGTGAGCATATTTAGATGCTGCAGAGACTTCAAGGTATACCTGCTTGACCTTCGTAGGCCTTGGAGTCACATTATGATTTTGTCTTTACTACTATCTATCTTCTTAACAAACAATGTTATATTTTAGAGAATTATAGCATATTTCTTTATATCTTATGACTCAGTCCCAATGTATTTGGGGATTATATGATTATATACCATTTTGGATTTCATTATGATAGTTATCAGCTTAATTTAACATTTTAGTTGTTAATTCTGCTAAATTCACAATGTATGTTAGGCGTACCTATTCTTAGAGACTAGGTGTCATAACGACATCCTAAGGTGTGAATTTTGGGTTGTGACAAGTTGGTATCAGAGCTCTAGGTTCATATGTTCTACGAGTCATTAGCAAGTATAGTAAAGTTTTGTGGATTGGTATGGAGACGTCTGTATTTATCTTCTAGAGGTTACGAAACTATTAGGAAAATTCCACTTATTTGATTCCTTATCGTGCGGATTTGTTGATTTCGAAATATGAGCCTTTGTCTTTTTTTCTCTCACAGATGGTGAGGACACGCATTGCTGGATCAGATAATCAAACACTCGCACCCCATGCTAGAGCCATGAGAGGCCGGGGCCGAGGTAGAGGTCGAGGAGGGGCACGTGCTGCAGCTAGAGCACATGCTCGAGCAGCGACTGAGGAGCCACCAGTAGCTCCGGTTAGGGGATAGGCGCCTGAGGAGCTTGTTGCTAACCCTAGACTTCTGGAGACCCTAGCATACTTCTTGAGCATGTTCGGTACTTTAGCTCGGGTGGGATTGATCCCGGTCACAAAAGCCACATCTCAGGCTAGGGTAGGAGCTCAGACTCCCATAGCCCATCCTCCAAAGCAGTGGTTCCATATTTATCAGGTTCCAGGAGGTATGCTAGCACAACCTATTATTTTGGTTCAACCTGAGGTTAGGCCAAAGGCATCTGAAGAGGAGCAGAGGAGACTTGAGAGTTCAAGAAGTATGATCTGCCTACTTTTTTTGGTGCAGTTACTGAGGATGCACAAGGTTTTCTAGAAAAGTGCACCATGGAGCCTTTATCACATTTCAACTGTCTGGAGTAGCATATAGGTGGTGACAGGCTTATAAGGAGGGTAGGACATTTGAGGTAACGCCACTCACTTGGGCTCAGTTTTCATATATGTTTTTGAGAGAGTTTGTTCCCTAGACCCTTCGGGATGGTATGGAGGACAAAGTTAGAGCAGTTCTGTCAGGGGAATTTGACAATATCAATTATGGTCTTAGATTCAGCATGGCTCAGAAGTTGGAGACGGATACTCCCATTCAGCTGGTTGTAGAGATCGCTCAGATAATTGAGCGTATGCGAAGTAGGAGAGGGAGTATAGGGAGGCCAAGAGGCCTTGAGATTCTGGAGTATTTAATGGCGCCCGTGCGGTAGTTTCAGCCATTCATGGAAGAGGTTATGTGAGTCGACCAATTCATTTAGCACTTCTATCTACTCACAGTACTTTGTCTATTCTGAGATGTCAGGTCGCCCACTATGCACATCCACTTTCCAGTGCACCTTTTGCACGGGGTGGCTTCTGCGGTCAATCTAGCCGACTGAGTCAGCTTCAGTTTAAGCAGACACGCCCACAGAGAGCATGTTTTGAGTGTGGTGATACCAGGCATATGGTGAGGGACTGTCCCAGACTTAGGAGGGGTGTACCTCTATACACTACATAGACTACATAGAATCCATAGATTCCACATTATCCACAAGGTTCACAAGCCATGGTTGCTGCTCCAGTTGCTGCTCCACCTGAACTGCCAGCTAAGGGTAGAGGTCAGGCGGGTAGGGGTCGTTCGAGAAAGGGAGGTCAGGCCTGTTTCTATGCTTTTCTGTGTAGGACGAAGGCGGTCGCATCAGATGCTATCATCACAAGTATTGTTCTGGTCTGTCGTAGGTATGCATCAATTTTATTTGATCTGGGTTCCATTTATTCGTATGTGTCATCTTACTTTGCTCCATATTTATATATATCTCGTGATTCTTTGAGTGCTCCTATATATGTGTCCATGCCTGTTGGAGGTTTTATTATTGTAAACCATGTTTATCGGTCGTGTTTGGTCACTATTAGTGGTTATGAGACCAGAGTTGACCTTTTGCTACTCAGTATGGTAGATTTTGACGTGATATTGGGTATGGATTGGTTGTCGCCCTATCACACTATTATGGACTGTCATGCCAATACTATGACCTTGGCTATGCCAGGGTTGCCGCGGTTGGATTGGATGGGTACATTGGATTATATTCCTAGCATAGTTGTGTCCTTTCTAAAGGCACAATTCATGGTTGAGAAATGGTGCGAGGTATATCTAGCCTTCGTGAGGGATGTTACTGCTAATACACCAACTATTGAGTCAGTTTCGGTGGTGAGAGATTTCCCATATGTGTTTCTAGCAAACCTACCGAGCTTGCCACCTGATAGGGATATCAATAATGCTATTGACTTGGTACCGGGAACTCAACCCATCTCTATTCCACCATGTCATATGGCACTAGTGGAGTTGACGGAATTAAAGGAACAACTTCAGGAGTTGCTTTATAAGGGTTTCATCCGACCGAGTGTCTCGCTTGGGGATGCTCCAGTTCTATTTGTGAAGAAGAAAGACAACTCTGTGAGGATGTGTATTGATTAAAGACATCTAAACAAAGCTACAATCAAGAACAAATACCCACTACCGCGTATTGATGATTTGTTCAACTAGCTTTTGGGTGCTCGAGTATTCTCGAAGATTGATTTGAGGTTAGGGTACCATCAGTTAAAGATGTGGGATTCAACATTCTGAAGACTGCTTTCAGGACTCACTATGGTCACTATGACTTTTTGGTGATGTCATTTGGGCTGACCAATGCCCCAACAACATTTATGCACTTGATGAACAATGTGTTCCAACTAAATCTTTATTCTTTCGTCATCATGTTCATTAATAAGATATTTGTATATTCTCATAGCTGGGAGAATCATGACCAGCACTTGAAGATTATGCTCCAGACCTCGAGGGAGAAGAAGTTGTATGCAAAATTCTCCAAGTGTGAGTTTTGGCTTGATTCAATGGAATTTTTGGGTAATATGGTGTCTAGTGAGGGGATTAAGGTGGATCCGAAGAAGGAGAATGCAGTTTAGAGTTGGCCCAGACCATCTTCTGCTTCTGAGATCCAGAGTTTTCTAGGCTTGGCTGGTTATTATCGCCATTTTGTGGAGGTTTTTTCATGCATCGTAGCTCTTTTAACAAGATTGACTCAGAACAGTACCCCATTCAGGTGGTCTGACGAGTGTGAGGAGAGCTTACAGAAGCTGAAGACTGCCTTAACTATAGCTCCAATTTTGGTTTTGCCTTCAGCATCGGGTTCATATACAGTTTATTATGATGGTTTGCGAATTGGCATTGGATGTGTCTTGATGCAAGGGGTAGGTTGATTGCTTATGCTTCGTGTCAGTTGAAGCCCCATGAGAAGAACTACTTAGTACATGATTTAGAGTTGGCATCCATTGTTCACGAATTGAAGATTTGGAGGCACTACCTCTATCGCGTGTCTTGTGAGGTATTCACAGATCATCGAAGTCTACAACACTTGTTTAAGCAAAAAGATCTAAAATTTAGGCAGCGGAGGTGATTAGAGCTATTAAAGAACTATGATATCACCATTCTTTTTCATCCTAGAAAGGCCAATATGGTGGCCGATGCCTGGAGTACGAAGGTTGAGAGACCATTAGCATGGGATGTTCAGGCTTTGGTGAATCATTTTGTGAGGTTTGATGTTTTGGAGCCTAGCCGGGTTCCTCCTTGCATGGTTTCTAGGTCTTCTTTGTATGATCACATCAAGGCACGTCAGTATGATGATCCCCACTTGCTTGTCCATAAGGAAGTGATGCTAAGGAAGTTTCTATTAAAGAGGATGAGGTGTTGCGGATGCATGGCCAGATTTGTGTGCCCAATATGGACAGGTTGCGTGAGTTACTTCTTGAGGAAGCCCACAGTTCATGGTATTCCATTCATCGGGGTGCCACTAAGATGTATCAGGATTTGAGGCGTCACTACTGGTGGAGAAGAATGAAGAAAGATAGTAGAGTATGTGGCTCGGTGTTTGAACTTTCAGCAGGTGAAGTATGAGAATCAGAGGCTGGGCGGTTTGGTTCAGAGACTTCATATTCCAGAGTAGAAGTGGGAGCATATCACCATGGATTTTGTTTTTAGACTCCCACAGACTTTGAAGAAATTTGACGTAGTGCGGGTTATTGTGGACATATTGACCAAGTCTGTACATTTCATTTTGGTTATGACTACCTATTCTTCAAAGCTATGGCTCCGATCTATATTCGTGAGATTGTATAACTTCATGGTATGTCAGTGCCTATTATCTCCGATCGAGGCATGCATTTCACGTCATATTTTTGGCAAGTCGTACGACGTGAGTTAGGCACACAGGTTGAGCCGAGCACGACATTTCTTCCCCAGACGGATGGGCAGTCTGAGCGCACCATTCAGATCATAGAGGACATGCTAGGTGCATGTATTATGGATTTCGCGGGTTCATGGGATTAGTTTCTACCGCTTGTAGAGTTCTATAGTTGGTTGGTTTGAGTCGGGAGAGGCTATATGCATTGATTCAGGATCGGCTTCGTATAACACAGTCTAGGCAGAAGAGTTATGCTGATCGGAAGGCTTGTCATGTAGCATTCATGTGGGAGAGAGGGTTCTGCTTATAGTTTCACCTATGAAGGGTATAATGAGGTTTAGGATAAAGGACAAATTGAGCCCTAGGTATATTGGTCCTTTTGAGATCCTTGAGAGAGTTGGTGACCTAGCCTACAAACTTGCATTGCCATCTAGTTTATGGAGAGTTCACCAGGTGTTCCATGTTTCCATGCTCCGAAAGTATTATGGTGATCTGTCACATGTATAATATTTCAGCCCAGTCCAATTAGACAGAGATTTGACTTATATTGAGGAGCCGGTGGCTATATTAGACAGGCAGGTCTGAAAGTTGAGGTCAAAGAACATTGCTTCAGTGAAGGTTCAATGGAGGGGTCAACCGGTGAAGGCGGTGACCTGGGAGACCGAGCACAACATGTGGAGTCGTTGTCCTCAATTTTTTGTCACTATAGGTATGTCTCTATGCACGTTCAAAGACAAATATTTGTTTTAAGAGTGGGAGAATGTAACGACCCGACTAGTCATTTTGTGTATTTGAGCCTTGTTTCACCTTTTGAAACTTTCCATGTGTATTTGTGGTTTTATGACTTACGGGGATGGTTAGTTTCGTTCGGGGAAGTTTTAAAATGATTTGGACCCTTTGGTTCTTGGTTTAGAACCTAAGTTGGAAATCCTAACTGAAGTTTGACTTTTGTGAAAAAGAACCCCGAACGGTGTTTTGATGATTCTGATTGGTTGTTATCATAATTTTGGACTTGGGCGTATGCCCGAAATTGAATTCGGGGATTCCTAGGTTGGTTTCACTTGTTTTGCCGAAATTTGGCAATTTGAGTTTTAGAAGTTTCTTTAAGTTTGTCCATAGGTTGACTTTGTGGCTATCTAGTTCTAAATTTGGTTTTGGGACTTGGAAAAGGTCCATTTTGCTATTTGGAACTTGTCCGCACAATTTGGTGTCCTTCAGAGTTAGTTTGATAGGATTCAGACGCTTGGTTGCAATACTAGAGGTTATTGAGTTTTCCTTTTGACTTCATGTGTTTTGATGTTCGATTCATGGTTATAGATGTTATTTTAGTATCATTATCGCGCGAGTGAGTTCGTGTGATATTTTTAGGCTTGTGTGGAAGTTTGGTTTGAAGCCCCGAGGGCTCAGGTGAGTTTCGGGCATGTTTTGGATTGGTTTGGAGTCATTTCTTGGTTTCTTGTGTGCTGGTACCTCAGGGATCGCAATTGCGAGCACCTATATTGAAATTGTGAAGTGGATGGGAGGGGCGCAGGTATCAGATTTGCGGTGCCTTACTCGCAATTGCGAAGTTAGTCATGTGCTGGGTAGGTTCGCATTTGCAATCAATAGGTCGCATTTGCAAAAGGGTAAGACTTCGCAAATGCGAAGTCATTGTCGCATTTGCGACATTCCTCAAGGTTGCTAGGTGCCGCATTTGTGAGTCCTTTTTTTGCATTTGCGAGGGTTCACAATTGTGAACCCAGGGTTGCAATTACGACTTCTGCACCTGAACAAAAGGACTGGGAAGATGGGATTAAGTCTCATTTTCATATTTTTGAACTCTAGACTCGGTAAGAGACGATTTGGAGAGGGGATTTTCATCAACAACTATTGGGTAAGTGATTTTGATCAATTTTCAACTATATTGCCTGATTATATATGAGATTTAACATCAAATTCATCAGAATCTAAGAGAAATTGTCTATGCTTTGAAAAATGAAAATTTAGGATTTGAGAGTCGAATTGGACTCAGTTTTGAAAACAAAACACATATATGGACTCGTGGGGTTATGGATAGTCGGGATCTACCCTTAGACCCGGGTTTTGACTGGGCGAGCACGGGGTTGGCTTTTGTTGACTTCTGGGAAATTATATAAAGATCATAGCTTTATTAATCCTAATTGATTTCTCTTGCATTGTTTGATGATATTAAGTCATTTTTCATTAGATTTGAGACGTTATGAGGTAAATTTTAAGGGAAAAGCTATTTTTAAGTGTTGATCTGGCCTAGTTGAGGTAAGTATCTTACCTAACTTTATGTGGGGGAACTACCCCTTAGGATTGGGTTTGATTGTACTATTTGAATTATGTGGAAGACGTGTACATGAGGTGACGAGTATGTACACGAGCTTATATGTGGTATTTGACCGGTTTAGACTCTTAGGTTACTTATAAGCATTTAATTGAATGTATTATTATTTGTTCTATCTTTCATTGTCAAGTTTACTCTTACATGCTTTAATTGAAGTTGTTATCCATGTTCTAGTTTCCATTGTTGAGGTTACTCTTATATGCATTTATTATTTGTTGTTGTTACATGCTATTCTCTCTATTGTTGAGTTATTCTCATGCACTTAGTCGTAGTTGCTAATTCATGCTATCCCTTTCATTGTTAAGCTTATGTTCTGCATTATAATTTGAAGTTGTCATTTTATGAAAATACCTTCATTGTTGAGTTATTGAAGTTGTAGTTGTTGAGAGCTAATAACATGCTTGTGGATGGAATTGTTGGTTATTGGAATACCTTTCCTTATTGAGTTATTGAGATTTTTGAACGCAATGTGGTTGAGCCGTGGGCTATGTGTTGTGTTGATATTGGTATTATAGATTTTTTAGCAATGGTGTGGCATATCGTCACGTGTGGTACGAGACGTGGGTATTGATGCGCATGCGGCGAGATAAGGTAGGATTTATACGCGTGTTGCTAGTAAGAGAATTACTTGAAGCCACGTAGTGAGATAAGGGGGCTAAAACGCATGTAGCTATATCGAAAAAAAAACGTTTAAAATAAATGCAAGGCTCACACTGCGATATAAAGATGATTGTAATTGTGACTTGTGAAATGTGAATATGAGGTGTGGTGCTTCTGTTGTGATTCTTGTTGTACATTCCATGTTGACAAGGCTTGTTGATTTGATCGATTCTTTTTTTTCTTCATTCTTTTTACTTGTATTTTGTTTGTATTTGATCACTTGTTGTTCTTATCATATGTTCATATCTTGTTGTCCTTTATTGC
Organism: Nicotiana tabacum; assembly: GCF_000715075.1. Taxonomy (NCBI): domain Eukaryota; kingdom Viridiplantae; phylum Streptophyta; class Magnoliopsida; order Solanales; family Solanaceae; genus Nicotiana; species Nicotiana tabacum. Next base: position 53,619,429 of record NC_134092.1, on the reverse strand, counting down.
CTTAATTTGTGTTTTTAGCCTTATATCATCATACTGTTTGTTGTCATTTATTTCTTTGCGTTCCGTTATTATATTATATTAATATACTGTTCAGGTTTCTATGTCTGGTAAGTGTCATGACCTATCGTCATCACTACTCTACCGAGTTTAGGATTGATACTTACTGGATATCTTTGTTGTGTACTCATGCTACGCTTCTGCACATTTTTATGCAGATCCAGGTAATTCTGCTCGTGTCGGATGCTAACTGATTTAGATGCTTCAAAGACTTCTAGGTATCCCTGCTTGACGTTCGCAGGTCTCGAAGTCATCTTCTGATATTGTCTTTGCTACTGCCTATCTTCCTATCAAACAATGTTATATTTTAGACAATTCTAGTGTATTTCTTTAGATCTTATGACTCTGTCCCACCGGTTTTGGAAATTATATGACTGTTGCACCATTTTGGGTTTCATTATGAGAACCTTTCGACCCTTCATAGTCTCCTGGTCATGGACCTTGAGTTTACGAGGAAGAGGACGATGTATAGCCAACTTAAGATCAAGTGGGGAGCTTTGACGGAAGCTAAAGCGCAAGAGTTGGGGGTCAAGTTGGTGACTATGGGGGCTTGGAGGAGTAGTAGGGACGCAAGCGTTATGTAGACCACGACTGCGCAGTGTATTAGGGAAGCCACGAGAGAGGTATTAGGGTCTCAAAGGGTCACTCTGGTTGTCACAAGGGAGACTGGTGGTGGAATACAGAGATGCAAGGAAAAGTGGAAATCAAGAAAGCAGCGTATCTGAAGCTAGTAGAAAGTGTAGACGAGGAGGAGAAGAGGGAGAATACGGAGCATTATAAGTTGGCTAAGACAGAGGCAAAGCCAAAAGTTACGGCGGCCAAGACTGCAACCTTCAGTCAATTATATGAGGAACTCGAGGGCCAAGGTGGGGATAAGAGGTTTTTCAGGTTAGCCAATGCACGAAAAAGGAAGGTGCGTGACTTGGACCAAGTGAAGTATATCAAGGACGAAGAAGGTAGAGTTTTGTTGGATGAGGGGCTTATCAGTCGGAGATGGAAGACCTACTTCCATAGTCTCTTGAATGAGAAGGGGGACAGGAGCATTGTACTGGGTGATTTGGAACTCTCTGGGAGTCGTTGTGACTTTGGGTATTGTAGGCGGATTAGAGTTGATGAAGTTGAGGGGGCTATGCGTAAGATGAGCAGGGGCAAAGCGACTGGGCCGGATGAAATCCCGATGGAGTTTTAGAAAAGTGCGAGCAAGGAAAGCTTGGAGTAGCTCACTGGGTTATTTAATGCCATTTTTAGAACAAAGAAGATGCCTAAAGAGTGGAGGTGGAGCACGATGGTTCCTGTATACAAGAACAAGGGTGATATCCAAAATTGCAATAACTATCGGGGTATCAAGTTGCTTAGCCATACAATAAAAGTAAGGGAGAGAGTGGTAGAGCTAAGGGTGAGGAGGAGTATGATTATTTCCGAGAACCAGTTTGAGTTTATGCCGGAGCGTTTGACTACATAAGCCATCCACCTTGTTAGGAGATTGATGGAGCAGTATAGGGAGAGAAAGAAGGATTTGCATGTGGTGTTCATCGACTTAGAAAAGGCGTACGATGAACTTCCGAGGGAGGTTTTGTGGAGATGTTTGGAGGCTGGAGGTGTCCTTGTTTCATACGTTAGGTTGATTAAGGACATGTATGATGGAGTAAAGACCCGAGTGAGGATGGTGGGTGGGGACTCGGACCATTTTTCGGTTATGGTGGGGTTGCATCAAGGGTCGGCACTCAGACCTTTTTTGTTTGCTCTGGTAATGGACATACTAACGCACCACATCCAAAGGGAGGTACCTAGGTGCATGGTATTTCCAGATGATATTGTATTAATTGACGAGATGCGAGACTGTGTGAACGCGCAATTAGAGGTATGGAGGAAGACCCTGGAATCTAAAGGTTTCAAGTTGAGCAGGACCAAGACAGAATACTTGGAGTGTAAGTTTAGTGGCGAGACTCAAGGAGGGGAAGGGGAGGTGAGGTTGAACTCGCAGCTCATCCCTAGGAGAGTGAGTTTTTCAGGGGGATGGGGAGATTGATGAAGATGTCACACGTCGTATTGGGGTGGTATGGTTGAAATGGAGACTCACTTCAGGTGTTTTGTGTGATAAGAAGGTGCCACCAAAACTTAAGTGTATGTTCTACAGAGTGGTGGTCAGACCAACGATGTTGTATGGGGCTGAGTGTTAGCTAGTCAAGATCGCTCATGTCCAGAAGATAAAGGTAGCAGAGATGAGGATGTTGAGATGGATGTGCGGGCACACCAGGTTAGATAGGATCAGAAATGAGGTTATTCGCGACAAAGTGGGTGTGGCCCCTAATGACGACAAGATGCGGGAAGCGCGACTTAGGTGGTTTGGTCATGTGAGAAAGAGGAGCATAGATGCCTCGGTGAGGAGGTGTGAGAGGTTGACATTGGAGGGCCTACAGAGAGGTAGAGGTAGGCCAAAGAAGAGGTGGGGAGAGGTGATTAGGCAAGACATGGCGCAGCTTCAGCTGACCGAGGACATGACCCTTGATAGGAAGGTATGGAGATCGAGGATTAGGGTAGTAGAGTAGGTAGTCTAGAGTGTTCATAACAGTAGTATTGGCACGCAGTCTCGCTTTATATTGATAGTAGGTTTTTATGGCTAACCGTTGTTTTCTTTCATTGTTGATCACCTTACTGTCTTGTTGTTTTTATTCTGCTTTTATATGGCTTTTTGATACTGTCCCTTCTTGTCTATATATTCATTAATGTGGTGCTTATGCTTTCCTGAGCCGAGGGGCTATTGGAAACAACCTCTCTATCTTCACAAGGTAGGGGTAAGGTCTGCGTACACACTACCCTCCTCAGACCCCCACGGTGTGGGATAATACTAGGTATGTTGTTGTTGTTGTTGTTGTTATATTATGATAGTTATCAGTTTAATTTAACATCTTAGTTATTAATTCTGCAAAATTCTCAATGTATGTTAGGCTTACCATGTCTTAGATAATAGGTGCAATGATGACGTCCTAAGGTGAGAATTTGGGGTCGTGATTGTCATGCTCCGACCTCGTATAACGCGACAGGCGCTCAATCGAGATGACCCGGCCGAGCAAGCCTGTACAATGCCTTCTACCCGAACTCACTCACAAATAAAGGAAAGATCCATTTAATTAATTAGAAAATGGGGAGGATCATGTGTCACGTCCCAACCTCGGGGAGCGCAACCGACGCTCAACCGAGATACCCCGTCTAAGCAAGCCTGTAAGATGCCTTCTACCCAACCTTGCCCATTAACAATATAAGAACCAGTATAAGTGATAGACATGAGAAGAGTCAAGTGTTCCATAATGTTTTCCATAACTAAAGTATATTCATTTTTGATTTCCAAAATATTACAACTTTATAGATATGATAACAAAAAAAACATGTTTGCCCAAATGCCAACACTAATTTGCTTAATTCCCAACATCATACACAACCCACAACCTGTCTACAGAGCCTCTAAGTACAACTGAAGAGTAGTATGGATGTGCCGGCGACAAGGCCCCGGCTATACCTCAAAACATAAAGTACAACATCAAATGACATGAAGCACAGAACACAGTAGGGCTCACCAAAAGCTGCTGAATATAGAGAACTGCTAACGAGGGTCAAAACCACCTGCTGACGAACCACCTGCATCCACTGAAGATGAAGCGCCCTCGGCAAAAGGGACGTTCGTACATATGGAATAGCACTAGTATGTATAGCTAAAAATCCTCTTTCAAAATAGAATGCCCATATAAGAAAAGGCAACACATAGAAACAGCAAGTCACAATCAACAATATCCAAACGTCCAGTTAAAACATAATAATTTTCAAAATACAAACTTCATATATAATTTTGGTTGGGAGATCATTAGCACCGATATACCACCGTCTTTGTTAGCACGGAGTCCGATCACGCCCGATCGGCTAGGCCATCTCCCCACGAACAATGTGGTTTGACATGTGATGCGAAAGAAAGTTGTTACCAAGAGTAGTACCACCAAGTGCGCAACATGGCGTACGATCACCACCTGACCGGCTAGGTCGTCTCCCCACATATGCCGTGTTGGTCGACATTAAATCCAAGTCTATCAACAATCGCATCCCAATTAAGGGGAAAAATCTCAATCACATCAATATTTCAATCTCATCCCAAATAAGGGAAATAATAACAATCCACTCCTACACCGGCATGTGTAGTTTCGGATGTGGGCCTTATGACCCACCCTTCTTCGGTTTGCTAATGTTAATCCCAAAAATATTTTATTTTTCACACAAGGGAAACAAAAGTACAAATATATTTTATATTCACCTCATTATGTTTCACACTATAAATACCTTCATTAGTACTTTCAATCATTCATAACATCGTTATTTTCTTGGCTCTCTTAGCCATACTTATGATTCTTCATCCGTGGCACGTTGGTCGTATTTCATATTCCATATTTTTATTTTTTTACTTTCATGGATCAACATCATAAATATCAATAAATAAAATATTTCGGAAATCACAACTTTAGATTTATTAGTAACGAAGACTTTAAACATAATGGATTTCTTTTCAATAATGGAGTAAAATGATTGGCAATCGAAGCACAAGTTAAAATCATAAACGTGTAACACATAATTTATTCCTGAAATACTTTTTCCCACAAAGGGCAATACACAATTTCAACTCATGAAGATGTAAGAGATCAAAACACATTGAAAATACATACAAAGCATATAATTAGGTAAAACAACCACATTTGGGCATAACTTGGGTACATAAACTTTTAGGAAAAATCTATTTTCGAAGTCAATTTAGAGCAGTTGAATCGAGGCCTATTTTATAACCTTTCTCACATCATTTCATTTTCTCGGGACCATTGGCCACAAGTATAACTTTTATTCTTGGCACGTTGGCCACGCTTTATATCTACAACCCACTTCTTTTACTTTCAAGCATCCTTATAGATTATCAACAACAAGGCATTTCTACTCAAGCCTTTAAATACACATTTGAGCAACCAACCAAATTAAGGGTTTTAGGCACATGTGATATCTTACACAATTCGACATGCTAATTTTCATTAGAAACACATTTTCAAATCATAACATATTAACACACAACCCATGCTTAATCACCTCAAATAGTAACTCACCATAACAAGAATGTTTCATATATCTTTTGACACAAGGCTTATTCAGAATAATCAATTTATAATGAGCAACATGGGACTTACAAGGCCAATGTGGGGTCCAATTCTTAAAGAGAAGTTTAGCCAACATACCTTGTTTGAGATTTCCTTAAGTTACTACAATGTCCCAACACTTCTAGCAATAACAATCTATAGGAAAATAGCGAAAATCGGATAATAATTAGAAGGATTCACATAGTGTAACTCTCTTGGGAATTTTGTCAAAGACCTAGTATGCAAAATAGACTACAAAGCTATATAATGGTAATACCGTCAACCAATTTCAACAAGAAACTAACAAAAATGGTTCATTAATCCCACATACTATAACCTATTGCCACATGCATAACCTATTTCCAACCCTCACAATATACTAGAACACATAACCTCTTGCATGAAAGCTTAGGAGTAGAACTTACCCGGATAGATGATAACCTAGTGATTGGTTTCCTTTATTCTTGAAGGTTGGTGCAAGATTGGATGATTAGAGTGTTAGGTTTCCTCCTTCTCTCTCTAAAATACTCTTACTTCTCTCTAAAATCATCAGGTAATCGCCCTAAAATAAGCCCCAATGGCTATTTATCAAAATAGGGTCGGGTTATAAAAATAGGAAAATGGACCCTACAAACTCAGGTTTGCGGTTGCAGAATGGACCGCATAACAGATATGCGGTTCGCAAAATGAACCGCGAAAGTGATGCTCAAAAACGGAAATGGTCTGGATAGGGTTGCGACCGTTCTGCAGTCCGCAGACCTATTCTGCGATCGCATAATGCGCCGCAGAACTTCCCTTCAGAAATTTTTGTGTTGGGTCTGCAATGGGTTATGCAGCCTGCAAAATGATTATGCGGCCGCATTATGGACCACATAATGGTCCAAAAATTTGCCTAGACTTCTGCTTCAGTCTGCGGTAGATCTGCGGTCCACAGATCAGTTCTGCGACCGCAGAATGGGCCGCAAAAATGCCATGCACCTCCAACGATTTATTTCAACTCCCCAACGTATTATTCAACCCAAACACGTAAGTCTTCTCAGCACCACGAACCCTTAAATTCCTTCACAAAATTTTACGGGGCCTTACATCATGTGAACAACACCGATTCCTTATCATTAATTACATCATTTATAAAATTCAAAATACATACACTTTCATAGTTTGAAGTGGAACGTGTGATACAAATACAACATTACTAGCTTGACTTCCCCAACATCAACATACCACCCACACTCTGTCGACAGAGCCTCTAATAGATACAAAAGAGTACGATGATTGTGCCTGCAACAAGGCCCCGACTATACCTCCAAACATAATACATAAGGAACAAAATATATACGACCCCGATATGAAGTAGGGCTCACTAAGTCAGCTGGGAAGATGGTGTACCGCTATCAATGATCAATGTCGCTTGCTGTGGAACCACGTGCTTCCATTAAAGATGCAGTTCCCCCGGAAAAAAAGGGACGTCAGTACATTTGGAATATTACTTATATGAATGACTAAACACCCTCTCAATAGAACGAATGATAACACAAGGAAGTACAATCATAAAATCAATTGGAGCCTCAAACAATACCAAAACATTAAGTTAGGAGCAGAACAAGTTTTCAAGTAAATTTTCATATTTTAGGTTGGGAAATCCTAGCACCGATATACCACCGCGATCTTAGCACGGAGTTCGATTATGGCCTGATCGGCTAGGCCATCTCACCCAAAGACATCAACCACAATCACAATTATTATCTCAATCTCAATCATTGTTTCAATCATAATCTTAAGCACAATCACTACTATTTGTGCAGCATGGCGTCCGATCACGACCCTGCTGGCTTGGCCATCTCACCACAATGTCGTGTGGATCGACATCACCCTTGTCTAGCAATCATCTCATCCCAATAAAGGGGAATATTCTCATCACATCAATCGCATCCCAATAAAGAGGTACAATCACAATTCACTCCTACACCAGCATGTATAGTTTCGGGGTTTAGTTATTTCAACCTATCCTTCCTCGGTGACTAACGATACTCCCAGGGTGTTTATTTATTTAAAGAATTGACAACTCATTTCATTATATTTTATACATCATTCATTTCATTGGCACCAATGGCCATAACACAAAGTCACTCTTGTCACGTTGGCCGTATTTCATATTTCATGTTCATCTCTTTCACTTTCAAACATCATTATGGATCATCAACAACAAAGCATTTCTATTCAAGGCTTTAAGTCCACATATGAGTAAATAAGAATATTAAGTACATTGAGACTTCTTACATAATTTGTCATAATGTATTTCATTTGAATCACGACTTGAAGTTATAGCATTTAGACATGCAACCCATGCTTCAAGCACATTTTCAAATAGAACATAACATAACAAGAACATTTGGAATACACATTGAACATATATCTTTTGACACAAGACTTATTTGGAATAATAAATTTATAACGAACAACTCGGGACTTACAAGGACATTGTGGGGTTCAATTCTAAAAGAGAAGTTTAGCCAACATACCTCGCCTCAAGCGTTTTAAATTACTACGATGTTCCAGAATTCTTAGCCACTTTGATCTATTTAGAGATATAGCAAAATTGAACACAAATTAGGAAAGAGTTCATAGTTCCAACTCATTTGAGCATTTTATGAAACACTAGGTGTGCATTAAGGTTTCAAGGTCCTCCTAAGGTCGATTCCTTCATCCCCAACCCAATATCTACCCTTTTCTAGCTCAACAACCTTCCTACAACTTTGTTGGCACGTGCATGCATAGATAACAACCCCCACACCTAAGAATTATATTCCCTATTAATCATCTTCTACCCAAAACTCGAAATTGAAGACTAGGGTATGGAACCTTACCTTTTGGATGAAGACCTTGTGACTTTTCTCTTGTGAATTCTTCAAGACTTGAGCAAGGATTGGTAAACAATAACCTTAGGAACTTTCCCTCTCACTCTAGACCACTCCCCTCTTTCTAAATATCATTTAGGACCAGAGAAAAAATAACCCACAAGTTGTTTTATGAAAATGGGATCGGGTGAAATTTTTCAAACTTAAACTCTACGAAGTCGGGTCTGCAGTCGCAGACATAACCACAAAATAGGTATGCGACCCGCAAAGGTGACCGCAGAAAAGGGTCCCAAAACTGGACTGTTCGGGTTGGGTCTGCAGCAGGTCTACGGTCCGCAGACCAATTTTGCGGTCGCATAATGGACCGCAGAACCTCCTCCCGAAGTTTCCCATGTTGGCTTCTGCGACGTATGTACGGCCCACGATACGATTATGCGGCCGCATAATTTACCCCAAAAATATCATCCCAAATTTACCCAGTTCTCTGCTTCACTCTGCGACAAATTTGCGGTCCGCAGATCAGTTCTGTGACCGCAGAATGGACCGCAGAAATACCCTACTCTGCCAAAAAAATTTCTTCAACTCCCCAACGCGTTGTTCAATACATAAGTCTATCTTGGTATCATGAAACCCTGGGTTTTAGGTGAAATTTTATGGGGCCTTACAGTGATATATACACAAAAGCTTATAACTATCATTTTTGGATCATCTCCAAATTTCTTATAGATTGCAAGATATAAGCTCCCGAAATCAGCCCAGTGACAACAATAATTTTTTCTGCGCAATCGCGTGAAAGCCCTCTGCTACGCGATTCATAATTCAAAATTTTCAATTTACTCTTCGCAAACGTGGCCATGTTCTCCTCGATGTACACTAATATAGCCTAAAACCAGCAACTGAAAAGGGCCTAAAAATTGTTCGAAGCCACCCCGAATCACACCCCAAGGCCCCAGGGACCCTGTCCAATTATACCAACAAGTTGAAATACCTTATTCAAACTTATCAAAAGACTCAAAACACAAATAACATCAAAAAACTAGAATTAAACACCAAAACTCATCATGAAACCTTCAAACTCAAGAACTTCAAATATTCATTACCAAGTGTCTAATTCATACGAAATCAACTCGAAATAAAACTAAACTTTGCACAAAAGATTCAAATGATAAAACAGACCTATTCCAAGTCCCACAATATCAATGCGAACTCGATAGCCACAAATTCAACTCATGGTTAAACTTATGAAATTTCTAAACCTTCAAATTGCCAACTTTCGACAAAATGGGCCAAATCATCCTAGGAACCTCTGAATACAAATACGGACATACGCCTAAGTTCAAAATTACCATACGAACTTATTGCAAAAGACTAATCTGAGGTCGTTTCCTCACAAGTCAAACCTTGGTCAACTATTTCAATTTAAAACTTCTAAATTGAGAATTACTCTTCCAGATCAATCCTGAACTTCTCAAAAATTAAAATCAACCATGCACACAAGTCGTAATACATAATATGAAGCTACTAAACACCTCAAACCACTGAAAAAATACTAACGCTTAAAACGACTGGTCAGGTCGTTACATTTCCCCCCACTTAAACATACGTTCATCCTCTAATGTGCTAAGGGTCGTTACAAAGCCACCAATTTACTGTATAAACTTATCATACACATAGCCATTGGTGATCCCACGTCACCTAAATCCATATAATCATGTCAACACAACCTAACTGAAGATTCTTTCTTCAACCTTAGTCCATAAACATTAGAACCCAATCTCCAATATCTAGAATTCCTTATAAGACCCGATTCTCATAGCTAAACACAATATAAGTTTAAACAAGCTGCATCAAGCCATAATCATATTGCAAGATATAATCACATGATATATAACTTAACTCATGTACTCATAGTAATATCTTCTGACCACAATAGCTGCTCATTACTAAATCTGGCACCGGTAAAAAACCACATATCAAATAAAACCTTGTTTTAAACCTTCACAACACTGCTAATGATGTAAGAAACATATAGAAACTCATAACGACTCACCCAATCAACAAGTTGTGGAGTTCTCTCGCCCGACAACAACCATCGCCAAACTCTTAGCTAATTAATGACATTCTTATCTAAATATACCTTATCCAAGTCCGATTGCACTAATTCCAGGTCCAATAATCTCATCTCACCCAGTACAAGCTATTCGACCAATAAGCCACACCAAATGCCATCTAGTCACATAAGAGGCAATTCGTGCACCCAACACGTAACAACTCAAATATAAAACCAAGGATAGAAGGAGAGCCAAATAAGAGAACCACATAACAAGTTCAACAAATTCCATCACAAAACACAATGCTATAAACCCATCTCACAAAGGATAAGCAAAGCACGTGAAGTAAGCATGAAGAATCAAGTCCTATCATAACTTTATTGTGGCATGAAGCCCGATCCAAACATACTGATCCACACGGAATAAAAAAAACTAACCAGATATTTTAGAAGAACCTCGTCCTACAGGAACTCAGAAAAATGAAAAAATAAACGTTCCATCTGAAGGAAGCTGGTCACAAGAAAACCACTTGCAAAGTGTTGTTATAGTATTCATGATGATGTTGATATTGGTGATGTAATGAACTACTAATGTTTTTTGTCTAGATACGCAGTTTGTAATCCAACTTCTTCTATATTTATTTCAATACGTGTTGGTTTCCAGTCGTCCACTGCATTATATAGTATAGACCTTTGATTTATAATGATCCTTCTACATAGGTAAATTAAAATAACTTATGTTACACTATCACATATGATCCTATTAACAGCCGCGTGATTTTGGGGCTGTTAACAACTAATGCTTTCAGTTATATTACAAACCTTTAATTTATAATCATCCGCCTGCATAGGTAAAGTTAAAACAACTCTATGTTACTGTACTACATACGGGTTTATTAACAACCACGTTATTTTGGAGGGGTGGAAGAGGTTAACAACTAATGCTTTCAGTTATACTACAAACCTTTGATTTTTAATCATCCTCCTACATTGGTAAAATTAAAATACCTCTCTGTCACTCTACCGGATACGAGTCTACTAACAACCGTATGATTTTGGGTGTTAACATCTTCAGTTGTGTACACGGGTAGGCGGCTAGGTCCATAACTCAATATGAACAACAAACCCTTTTGGTTAACTAGTGAATTGAAATCTATTGAATGTGGCGATATAACATATGCGTTCGAACATAGAGAATCCCAACAATCATGTCATTAACGAGAAGTCATATGAAAAGGCTCATTAGGTGTTAAAATTGTCCTATAAATATGTCACGACCCAAAACCTCCCCACTGATCGTGATGGCGCCTAACCCACTTTCTAGATAAGCCAATCATAAATAACAATCAAATATGATAACAAAGTACAAGATATATAAGTCTAAAAGTCAAATATTATAAATAAAGACCGCGTCAATACATAAATCCCTCAGAACTAGTAATATAGAGTCATGAGCTATACGACAGGAGTATAAATCTAATAATATAAAATATTGTCTGAACAACAATAATAGTAATAAAAATGGAAAGAGACGTCATGGACTACGATCGGGATGCAGTTCTACCTTGTCTTTCAGCAACTCAACAAAGATCCTGCACAACTCTCAGCTAGGTCCCACACATAGATCTGCATAATTAAGGGTAGAGTATAGTATGGGTATAACTGACTGTTGTACTCATAATTATCATGACTAACCTCGGAGATGTAGTGGCAAAAATCACCAATGATACTTACGTGATAAATCTGCACAAGTCATGGACACAAATATACGCAACAAAAATACTGGAATCTTCGAAGAAGATACAGATGAGGCCTACGATGCAATAGAGAAGATACACACTAGCATCGAATGGAACAACAATTTAGCATATAGAGAGGATATGCATAATCAGACGAGTCAATTACACAGAGAAAGAGATATAGAGAAAATATGACAATGTATCATTTTACCTATAGAAGCGGCATATAGAGACGATATGCATAAAAAAGGGTATGTATACAGTTCTGGAGCGGACGACCCTATGTTGTAAAAATCATGTATACACCCAAGGAGTTTCCATATAGAGAAGATACACAAAAATATAACATTGATCAATTTTTCATAACCGCTTGTATTTCATCAAGGAGAAACATGAGCGGACGACCCTATAGGGTTGGATCCTTATCCACACGCTGCACGGATAACTCACGTGCTATAACAACCACACGAAAAACTCACGTGCTTAATCAACTCAACCTATACAGAAAAATCACATGCTATCAAACCAGTCCATAACACAGAAATTATATACAAGAATACATGTATACAGTCAATGGATATCATATCACATACTTTTGGACTGATAAAACAGCATGCTAAAGTGTATACATATGCGAAGTGTACAAGTACATCTCAATTAGCCGATTACACCACACAATAGTGAATATCATGTTCAAATAGGAAAAACGAGCCTACACATGATCTCAAGCATGATTCATGAGGTTGCGTAGTTATACAAACATAAAAATCCGGATAGCAAGAATCAAAATATCAAAAACAAGGCATAACATAGCCTACGGATTACCCCGAACATGGATTAAGCTGGTGCACACACATGAGCTCAATCTCTTGCATGTACATCACCCTAGCATGTAGTCAACATCAATAATTCAAGAAATTTGTCCCTCAAACAAGTTTAGGAAAGATACTTATCTCAACGAGCTAAGTCAATACTCCAAAAATGCATGCGCACATGAAGCGACATCCAAACGATCAAATCTAGTCAAATAATACACCACGGTGTCAAATAATATGAAAGGAAGCGATAATGGAGCATAAAGGCCAGATCTTTAATCAAAAATACAAAGTCAACCAAAAGGTCAATCCGGGCCCGCCTCTCGAAACCTGACCAAACTCACAAATTCCAACTATCTATTCGAATATGAGTCCACATATACATGATTCATCAAAATCCGACTTCAATTCGGGGTTCAAATCTCAATTTTTCACTTACAAAATCTACTCCAAAAACTTCAATTTGTCTCCTTCAAATCCATATACTAAGTGCACAAAACAATGAGGAATCAAGACCTAATGTCAAAATCAAGTGGAGATTACATACCCTCGAATGTATGGTGAATTTCTCCACACAAATCGCATGTAGCAGAGCTCCAAATCTCCAATTAATGATAAATGAGATAAACCCTCGAATTATAACACTGCCTAGCAATTTTCGCATCTGCATAAAAACCTGTCACTTCTTTAACTCCGCTTCTGCGTTCCAAACATCGCATCTAGGAGTTCATTAACATTTCCGCCCCTTGCACCTGCGGAGCTCAATGCCGCTTCTGCGATCCTACATGTGTGAGAAACCTACGCCTCTGGGAAAATCCCCAAGTCTACCTGCCTTCGCTTCTCCAAACAAATCCTCCGCATCTGCGATCTTGTAGATTCATTAAAGCTTCGCATCTCCGGACCCTCCAACCTCTAGTCATACTCGCATCTGCTATCACTTGTCTGCTTTTGCGGACTCGCACCTGCACACAGTACCTCACAGGTGCGACATACTAGCACCAGAACTGCCAACCAACATCAAATTGATGCGAAATGCATCGGAAACACATCCGAGCCCCAGAGACCCTATCTAATCATACAAATAAGTCCTAATACCTCCCCCAACCTATCAAAAGTCTCAAAACACTTAAATTAATATTTGAACCAAGAATCGTCGATCAAGATCAATCTCTTAAATTCATAAACTTCAACTTCAAACCAAGCATCCATTTCAAGCCTAACCAATTCAGATATCAACCAAACTTTGCACACAAGTCCCAAATAATGCAAAGAACCTATGCTAAGTCCCGGTACAACAATCGGAACCTGTTATCATCAAAGTCAACCCCCAGTCAAGTTTATGAACTTTTCAAACCTTCAAATTGTCAATTTTCGGCAAATAGAGCTAAAACATCCTAGGAACATTCAAATCCAAATCTAGACAGATGCCTCAGTCCAAAATCACCATACGAGCCTGTTGGAACCATTGAATCACCAATCTGAGGCCGTTTAAAACAAAGTTAATCCTTGTTTAACTATTACAACTTATGCTTCCAAAAATAAAACCAAGTTTTCCAATCATTCTCAAACTTTCTAAAGCCAACCCCTTGAAAGTCACCAAATATCAAAAACACATATAGGGAACATCAAATATGGGAACAAGGCTAAAATACACAAAACGACCGGCCGGATTGTCAGAGTCATATCTGAAATGCCCAAAAACTGAGGATATATTGTCCGTATATTATGCTCAGTCTCCCAAGATGCCTCCTCGACCGGTTGACATCTCCACTGAACCTTCATCGACGCAATATCTTTCGACCTCATCTTCTGAACATGCCTATCAAAAATGGCCATCGGCTTCTCATCATAAGTCAAATATTTGTTCAACTGTATCGAGATAAAATCCAACACGTGCCACGGATCCTTATAATACTTCCAAATTATGGAAACATGAAACAAAACGGTGAACTCCCGACAAGCTAGGTGGCAAAACATGCCTGTAAGCCACCTCTCCCACTCTCTCCAAAACCTAAATGGACCAATAAACCTTAAGTCAACTTTCTCTTCAGCCCAAACCTTATCACACCCTTCATAAGCGAAACTCTGAGTAGAACCTTCTCACTCACCATGAATGCCACATCACGAGCCTTTCTATCTGCATAACTCTTTTACGTGGACTGAGCTGTATGATGCCTTTCCTGAATCAACTTCACCTTATCCAAAACATCATGAACCAAGTATATGCCTAACAACCTAGCCTCCCCATGCTAAAACTAACCAATTGAAAAATGACACAGCCTCCCATATAAGGCCTCATACGGAGAAATCTCAATGTTAGACTATTAGTTATTATTGTAGGCGAATTCCACTAAAGGTAGAAACTGACCCCTGCGCTTTGAAGTCAATAGTGTAAGCCCTTAACATATCCTTAAAGATATGAATGGCCCGCTGGGACTGCCTATCCATCGAAGGATGAAATGTTGTACTCAACTCAACCTCCATGCCCAACTCACGCTACACAATTCTCCAAGAATTCAATGTAAACTGAGTTCCGCGATCCGATACGATAGAAATAGGTACACCATGCAAGGGAACAATCTCCCAGATGTAGATCTTATCCAACTGCTCTGAAGTGTAGGAAGTCATAACCGGCATGAAATGCGCCTGCTTGGTCAATCAATCAAAAATGACCCAAGTATCAAACTTCCTCAAGGCCCATGGAAACCCTACCACAAAGTCCATGGTAATATTCTCCCACGTCCGCTCCATTATATCAATCTTCTAAAATAAACCTCCCGGTATCTAATGCTCTTTTAACCTCTTGACAATTCAAATACCTAGAAACATGCTGGACAATGTTCTTCTTCATCCTTCTCCACCAATAATGCTACCTCAAATCACAATACATCTTCGTAGTACCTGGATGAATAGAATATTGTAAACTATGAGCCTCCTCCAGAATCAACTCTCACATGCCGTCGACATTAGGAACAAAAACTCGACCCTAAAGATGCAATACACCATCATCAATAATAGTCACCTCCTTAGCACCATCATGTTGCATTGTGCCGCTAAGAACAAGTAAATGGGGATCCTCATATTGACGACCTCAATGTTCTCAAACAAAGATGACTATGAAACAACATAAGCAAGGACTCTACTAAGCTCCTAAATATCCAATCTCACCAACCTATTGGCTAACTCATGAATATCCATAGTCAAAGGCCTCTCCACAGTTGGAATGAAGGCTAAACTCTCCATACTCTCCGCCTTCCTACTCAAAGCGTCTGATAACACATTAGCCTTCCCCCAACGATAAAGAATAGTGATATCATAATCCTTGAAAAGCTCCAACCATCTCTGTTGCCTCAAATTAAAATATTTCTATTTAAACAAATGCTGGAGACTTCGATGATCAGTATACACCTCACAAGACATGCCATAGATGTAATGCCTCCAAATCTTGAGCGCGTGAAGAATATATGCTAACTCTAAATCATGAACTGGATAGTTCTTCACATGGGGCTTCAATTGGAGTGACGCATAGGCAATCACCCTACCGTCTTGCACTAACACACACCAAATAACAACCCAAGAAGCATCAAAATAAACCATATACAACCCAATTCCTGAAGGTAATACCAAAACTAGAGTCGTGGTCAACGCAGTTTTGAGCTTCTGAAAGCTCTCCTAACACTCGTCCAACTATCTGAATAAAGCACTCTTCTAAGCCAATCTAGTCAATTGAGCTGCTATAGATGAAAACCCTTTCACAAACTGACGGTAGTAAACAACTAAACTTAAGAAACTCCTGATCTGCATAGCGGTAGAAGGTCTGGGCCAACTCTTAACTGCCTCAATATTCTGTGCATCCACCTTGATCGCTTCATTGGACACCATGTGGCTTATGAATGCCACTTAATCCAACCAAAACTCACACTTGGAGAACTTAGCATATATCTTCTTCTCCTTCAAAATCTAAAGCACAATCCTCAAATGATGCTCGTGCTCCTCCCTACTGTGGGAATATACCAAGATTTCATCAATGAACGCAATGACATAAGAATCCCAATAAGGCTAGAACACACTATTCATAAAATGCATGAATGCTGATGGGGAATTAGTTAAACCAAAAGACATAATCAAAAGCTCATAATGCCCATAACGGGTCCTGAAATGCGTCTTAGAAATGTCCGAAGCCCTAATCTTCAACTGATGGTACCCCGATCTTAAGTCAATATTCGAGAACATCATAGCACGTTGAAGATGAAAAAATAAACTATCAATGCATGGCAATAGATATTTATTCCTGATGATAACCTTGTTCAGTTTCTATTAGCCAACACAAATCCTCGTGGAACCATCTTTCTTCTTCAGAAATTATACTAGTGCAGCCTAAAGTGTAACACTAGGCCTAATGAAACCCTCATCCAACAACTCTTGCAACTGTTCCTTCAACTCCGTTGGTGCCATACGACACGGTGGAATTAGATATGGGTTGAGTGCACGACACCAAATCAATACCAAAATCAATATCCCTATCGAGTGGCATGCTCGGTAGGTCAGTAGGAAACATATATGGAAACTTACTCACTATTGGAACTAACTCAACAGTAGGAGTATTAGCATAAACATCGCTCACTAAGGCTAGATACGCCAAACATCCCTTTTGAACCATCCATTAAGCCTTCAAAAATAATATCACTCTACTAGGAGTGTAACTAAGAGAACCCCTTCATTCTAACCTCGGCAACCCTGGCATAGCCAACGTCACGGTCTTATCATGACAATTAAGAATTGAAAGATACAGAGATAACCAATCCATACCTAAGATCACCTCAAAATCAACTATATTAAGCAATAAAAGATCAACCCTAGTTTCATAACCCCCAATGGTAAATACATAAGAATAATACATACGATCTACCACAATAAAATCACAAACATGTATAGAAACATGAACACGAATATCAAGAGAACCGCGAGGAATATCCAAATAACAAGCAAAGTCCGATGACACATAATAATAAGAGGAAACAGGGTCAAATAATAAAGAAGCATCCTTGTGAAAGAGTGAAACAATACTTGTGATTACAACATCTGAAACAACTGCCTCTAGTCTAGCCAAAAATGCATAGCAACGGGCCGGTCCTCCCCCTGAATGACCTCCACCTCTAGGACAACCTCGAAGAGACAGATCTCCACCCCTAGCTAGCTGCACGGGTGGTGTAACTACTGGTGCTGGAACCATGGATTGGATCCCCTGACGCGGTGTACTACTCAAAAGTCTGGGACAATCCCTCTTAAGGTTCCCCAAGTCTCGACACTCATAGTTACCCCTAATCTGGCGAGGCTGCTGAGTCTGTCACTGCCCCTAAAACCTGATACCCACTCGAAGAACCCTGCACGGATAGAGCATGATGTGAACTTTGTGTTGGCAATGCACTAAAAGATGATTGGACTGGTAGAGCACTGTATGAACTATGCCTGACTGATTAACCACAAAGAACCTGCTGAGCTAACTGAGGGGGCTTGAAAGGACGACCTTTATTTTAACGTCTTTGGACTCCTGTAGAGGCACCACCAAAACCACCTGAACCACGGGCCCTCTTACAGATCCGCTCCTCTCTCTCTTTCCTAGGAATACTCTATAATCACCTGGCAATCTCAACAACCTAATGAAATGTAGTATCAGTCTTGGCCTTTCCGGCCATCCCATATCGAATAACAGAGTTGAGTACTTCAATGAACCTCCTAACCCTCTCCTTCTCACTAGGGATCAAGGATGCTACATGTCATGCCTAATCTGTGAACTTCATATCATATTGCGTCACGATCATGCCCTTCTAGAGAAAGTGCTCAAGCTCACTATGCAACTCATCTTTGCGAGTCTGTAGAATAAACTTCTCTAAGAAGAGAACTGAGAACTGATGCCACATAAGTGGTGCTGCGACAACTAGCCTACTCAACTCATAGGTCTACCACCATCTATAGGCTGGCCATGTCAACTGGAAAGTAGTTAAGTCAACTCCATCTGAGTCCACTAGACCTAAAGTATGTAGAATCCACTAACACTGATCAAGAAAACCCTGTGTATCCTCAATAGGCTCTCCACCAAAATGAGGATGAAATATCTGAAATTCTCTAGCTTCTTCTCCTCCTCGACAGTCAAGGACAATCCAATCTCGATTTGAGCTACGATGACTAGTTGCACCGGCGAACCCTAGTGTCTGGTAACCCTAAGCCAGCTGCTCTTATGTGCATATGGCGGGAGTCTATGCTCCTCCTCGAGCTTGTGAGGTAGCTGGTGCAATTGGTATCATACCCGCTTGGGACAAACTCCTATACAAACTCAAATTTTGAGCCAAAGTCTCCTAAAATCCAAGAGTAGCAGTAGGTCCCTTTTGAGCCTGAGCTGGTCCCACATGCTCGACATAATCTTGAACCTTCTCCTCAATAGGAGCGACTGGTGGCTCCACCGTGATTGCTCTAGCAGGGGCTCTAGCTATGGTGCGTGCCTCACCTTGGCCTTTACCTCAACCCTGGCCTCTCGCAGCTCTAATAGGGGACACTGGTGCCTGCTCAGCTAACGCGACATAATGTGTCCTTACTATCCATGATAGAATAAAAGAGAAAGGATTCAATATTTAGCATAAACAAATCCGCGCGATAGAGAATGAAAGAATCAGATGTTTATTTCCTAACAGTCTGGTAGCCTCTCAAAGATAAGTATAGACGTCTCTGTACCAATCTTCAAGACTCTACTAAACTTGCTCATGACACGTAGAACCTATTAACATAGGGGTGTGATACCAGCTTGTCACGACCCAAAAACCCCCACTGGTTGTAATGGCTCCTAACCCACTTTCTAGGAAAGCTAATCATAAGCGACAATCAAACATGATAACAGAGGTCCTAACCTCGCATCTGTGGACAAATTTGTTGCTTCTTCAACTCTGCTTCTGATGTCCTAACCTCGCATCTACGAGTTAATTTAAGCTTCTATCTGCTTGCACCTGCGGAGCTTAACATCGCTTTTGCGACATCGCATGTGCAAGAAACCTACTCCTCTGTGAAAATCCCCAGGTCTGCCTGCCTTCGCTTCTGCGAACAAATCCTATGCATCTGCGGACTTGGAGGTGCACCAAAGCTAACTATTTGCGGACCCTCCATCCTCCAGCCATACTCGTATATGTGATAACTTGTCCGCTTCTACGAACTCGCACCTACGCACAATACCTCCTAGGTGTGACACACCAGCACCAGAACTGCCAACCAAAATCAAATTGATCTAAAACCTATCTGATACACACCCAATGCCCTTGGGACACTATCCAATCATACGAACAAGTCCTAATACCTCCCCCAAACCTATCCAATGGCTCAAAACACTGAAATTAATATTAAAACAAAATATCGCCAATCAAGTTCAATCTCTTAAGTTCATAAACTTCCAACTACAAATCTGGCCTCTGATTCAAGACTAACTAATCTGAATTTCAACTAATCTTTTCACACAAGTCCCAAATGACACAATGAACCTATTTCAAGTTCCGATACAACAATCATAAGTTTCTATCATCAAAGTCAACTTTAATGACTAGGTCGGTCGTTTTGTGTATTTGAGCCCCATTTCCCCTTTTGATGTTTATTATATGTTTGGTTGTTGTTTGTGGCTTGCGCGGATAGTTGTTTTGGTTCCTGAATGGTTTTGTAATGAATTGGAACACTTAGTTCCTTTGTTGGAAGCTTAAGTTATAAGAGTTGACCAGGGTTTGACGTTGGTGTAAACGACCTCGGATTAGTGATTTAATGATTCTAATAGGTTTGTATGGTAATTTTAGACTTAGGCATATGTCAAAATTTAGATTTGGACGTTCCTAGGATATTTTGGCGGTATATGCCGAAAGTTGGCAATGTGAATGTTTGGAGAGTTCCTAAGTTTGACAAGGGGCTGACTTTGGTGATAACGAATTTGGATTTTAGTTTTGAAAGTTGGAATAGGTTTTATTTATTATTTGGGACTTGTCTAAAAATTTGGGTTCATTCCGGATTGCTTAGTCTTGAATCAGATTCTTGGTTGGAATTGGAAGTTTATGAACTTAAGAGATTGATCTTGATCGATGATTCTTGGTTTTGATATTAATTGTGGTGTTTTGAGACTTTATATAGGTTTGGGTAAAGTATTAAGACTTGTTTTTATGATTGGATGGGGTCTCGAGGGCTCGTGTATGTTTCGGATAGGTTTCGGACAATTTTGAGGTTGTTTGGCAGCTCCGTTTCTAGTGTTTCGCACATGCGAGGTATGGTGCGCAGTTGTAGGTCTGTAGAAGCGGACAAGTGACCATAAAAGCAGAGTTAGACTGGGATCTGGGGGTTTGCATGTGCTGAAGATTTGGTGCAGAGGTGATTGTGCTCTTGCGAGGTCTTTCTGCAGGTATAATTCTACAGAAGCGGGAAAGGTTTCGCAGAAGCAGATGGTCGGGGACTTAAGTGAGATCGCACATACGAGGTTTGGTCCGCACAAGCTGTTACATATTGTATCTTTATGTTGATTGCGTCTTGAGTAAGCTAACGTAAGCTCTTATAGGTGAGGATACCCCCTATAATTTTAAGGAAGGCATTAAACAAGTATTAACTATGTATTATAAGGTTTCAGGGTCAAACTAATTGAAGATCTTATAACACATATTTTTGGGGTAAGACTATGAGTGCTTAATATGATACAAATATCATTTTATGAGGTATTTGAACCGTATAATAGTCGTAAGTTATGTTTTGCAGTCAAGCAAATTTATTAAAAAAAAGTCGGCAAAAGTTGTTGCACGTTACGTTCCTAAGTTTAATGAAATTTGGGTCTAATGTTACTGAGATTTTCTCCCAGTATACTTGGAGTTATGGGATGATACACCCACCAAATTAAATTAGTACAAGTCTAGTTTCCAACACATTAAACTGCTCATCAATACAGCATCGGAGTAGAGAGATATTCACTTTTTCGCGATACTGCGCAGGCAGCCCCTTTAGGGATCCACATAGGTGGTGGGAAGCTTCTTTTGATGTATAAATCTGGTGCTTCCTTATCTCATTTAATTTTAGACACCAACAGATCCTAAACACCCCAAAATAATCTCTAAAGTGTTCATACATGGTCCAAGGGCAAAACCAAAGGTAAACAACATATATCAAGTGTCGTGAATCCCGTGGTTCTAGTATAACGTAGTTCTATCGCATTGTGCTTGTGTTAGTTGTTCTTCCAAGTTGGGGCAGAATAATAAAAGGTTTTTTCTTGCTGTGTGAGGTAATGTTATTCTCCTTGCACTTGTATTTGAAGTGTATCTAAGTCCTAGCTAATTTATATGGATGGTAAAGTGCAAGATAACACTTGGTTGTTGTGTATAATGTATTTGGGGTGTGTTCGGCTATTTTGTGGTATTTTGTGGTGGATATAAGGTTGTAAAATGATGTATATATGGTTTTTGTTTATTGGACATGTTGGGTTTGATTTTTTAATTTGAGGAAAGTGAAAAAATAGGAGATGTTCTGTCCAAATTATTATAGACGAACTTGTCGCTCTTTGTGACGATATCTAGTTCCATAGCTTAACAATAGTTTCCTTATCGCTTATTGTAGATCGAAGTGCTATGCAGACTGAGTTTGACATGGTGTGGTTAAGTAGTCGACAAGGTATGTTAGGGCTAAATTTCTTATTTTGGCATTATCTAAGTTGACCAAAACAGAAACGCAATCAAATGTTCCTTTCCAAAGATGGCTCTACTCTTAGTAATAGAGATGGTTATGCTCATTTTTCATGTCTATGTTTCCTATGTACCTTATGTCTTGTTCTCCTTGGTTGATTATGGGAAGTATATTTTCATGTTAGTCACATAAGGATAGTCGTAGGTGTAATGAACTTATGTCACGCTGACATGATCATCATGTATCTTAATGGTCTTCATGCATACACACATGAATATATGTCGACGGCGTTATATACACGTATATGTATAGTACATAGCACCACTGATCAGTTGGTTATGATGATGATGATGATGCCCACATAGGCCTATAGAGTTCTATACGCATGTTGTAGCTCAAAGTCATTATATTTGCATATATATTGTATCATTGCATAATGCATATCATGGCCCTCAGTGGAAATTCAGAGTTTCAAGTTGACTCTTATTGTCTTTTACTTATGTCCATATCTTTGTTTATGCTTTATCTACCTTACATACTAGTACATTCTTTCGTACTGATGTTCCTTTATCGGGGGCGTTGTGTTTCATGTTCGCAGGTCCAGATAGGCAGGTTGACTGACCTTCCGAGTATGATATCTAGCTCAACGGTGGTGTGACGCAATCCATTCTTCTTGGACTTGTTGTAATTTTTTTGTATGCTATGAGATCTATGTATAGATTTATTATGGGTATGGTGAGTCCCTGTCCCGACCTTTTTGTCCGATATGATCATCTTAGAGGCTTTTAGACTTGAGTTGTATATCTTATTATCATGTCTGGCCTTGTCGGCCTCTCTGTTGGTCAATTGACTAGTATAGTGGCCTTGTCCGCCTTATGTGTGTATATATGTTTTGGGTTGCTCCCCACCCCCTTCCTTTTCGGCTGTATGATCAGATGGCCTTCTGATGGTTATTTTGTGGCCTTGTGGAACTTATACGAGTTAATATCATTCTCTCTATTAATTATATATGTAATGGCCTTGCTAGCCCAATCCTTTGTATGTTCAGAGTATGGCTTCAGATGTGGTTCACTCGGGCCAATAAGGCACCAGGTGCTGGCCACATCCCCCAAGGTTGGGGTATGACAGAAGCAGAGTCGCAGAAGCGACATATTTGTTCGTAGATGCGAAATTCATTGGGAAATGTTATAATTCAAGGGTTTAGCTCATTTTTTCTTAATTTGGAGATTTGGAGCTCGGTTAGAGGCGATATTTGGAGGATTTTCATCATACTTTCGACGGTAAGTAATCTCTACTTTATTATGATGTTAGATCTTGTTTCTCCATAGTTTTGTGCACTTGGAATATGGATTTAAAAGAGAAAAATTTGGGTGTTTTGTCTACAAATTAAGAAAGAGGATATTGGGGATTTGGGAGTTAGTTTGGACTCGATTTTGGTATCTAATCATAATTTGGACTCGTAGGGTTATGGGTTATCGGGATCTACCCCTTGACTCAGGTCTTGATCGTGCGGGCTCGGATTGACTTTTATTGACTTTTAAGGATTTGATTAAAGATTGACACTTTATTTTTTTGGGTTATTTCCTATGGTTTTGTTTGAGGTTATTAAGTTGTTGTTTGACAAATTCGAGCAATTCAGAGGTGGTTTCAAAAGGAATGGCGATTTTGGAGGGTTATTCGGCACGTTCTAGGTTAGTATCTTGCATAATCTTGTGTGAGGGAATAACCCTTAGGCGTGTACCTTATTTGTGTAATTATAATGTATGTGATGCAACATATATGCAAGGTAACAAGAATATATGTGGGTACTATGTATGAAAACTGACAGGAATAGACTTTAGGCTTCTACTATGCCTTGATTTGATTGCGTGCTCTCTATGATACACATGTAAATCTTTGAATCACTATGCAAACTTATCCTTTCATGATAGAGATCATGTTTAAAATTATTAGTTCCTAATTAGCCATCATGGGCACTTGTGGAATCATTGCTAAATTGATATTACAGTAGTCATGCCTTATATCTTGAGCACACATATGCACTCTGTTATCTTCATGTCCTCGTGCAATTTATTGATGAATTATGAGAATATGTCTCTTGATGATAAAATGTTATCTTGAATTGTTATGTTTATGACACATGTGGATATGTCAGACCAGATATTGTTATTGTAATGATATATGAAATATAATGGTGGCATTCTTGTTGATAAAATGTGAAGTATAAGGAGTGAATTCTTGTTGATGATATGTGGATCATAAGAGTAGCATTCATATCTATGATATGTGGAGTATAAGAGTCGCATTCTTGTTTATAATATGTGGAATATAAGGGTAGCGTCCTTGTTGTTGATTTGTGGAGTATAAGGGTGGACTTCCTATTTGAGCAAGTGCATTCTTTATGCTTTGTTATATGATTTACATGATTTTACGTTATTTTTTCTACATGCTAATTTATGCCTCTGTTATTGATTGATAATTCATTTGTTAAACATGATTTGCCCGTGATGAGTTGATAACTCTTGTTTCGTTGTGTTGATGGTACTAAATCTCGTTATATTCTTGTTGCTAGTTATTTGAGTTATTGCACAGGTTCTCTAATTAATGAGTATTAGATGACTTGAACATCATCATTACTTTACCGAGGTTAGTCTTGATAATTAATGAGTACATGTTGTCCCATACTCATACTACACTTTTGAATATTTTTGTGCAGATCCAGATGCTGGAGGTAGCAGTCTTCAGGAGTGAGTTTTTGAACTGTTAGGAAAGATTCAATGTAGTGCTCATCGCGCCCGCAGATCCTTGGAGTCCCCTTCTGTTATTTTCATATTTTTCTATTACTTTCATATAATATTGTAATCATTGATACTCATTATGTATCTTGTGTACTGCTCATAACTAAGTGTTATCTAGTTTTAGGAAGTTTGATTTATATACCTACGTTTTGGCTTTATTGAGGCTTTATTCCTGCAGTTTATGTTAAAATTCAGAGTTATTATATCTTATTTTGATGTTTTGTATCATTGTGTGATTGGCTAACCTAGTCTTAGAAGTTAGATTCCATCATGACTATTGGTGGGATTTTGTTTCGTGACAAGTTGGTATCAGAGCTCTAGGTTAGGGTCTACGAGTCATGAGCAAGTCTAGTAGAGTCTTGCAGATTGATACGGAGACATTTTTACTTATCTTTGAGAGGCTACTGGGTTGTTAGAAGACTTTACTTTCTTTCATTTTGTATCATGTGGATTTGTTTATTCCAATGTTTAAATATTTACTCTTTTATTCTCTCACAGATGATTAGGACGCGTTCATCTGGATCAGCTAAGCAGACACCAGCGCCTCCTGTTAGATTCGTGTAACGTCGGGGTCGAGGTAGAGGCCAAGGTGGGGCACACGCTACAACTAGAGCCCCTACTAGAGAAATAGTGCTAGAGCCACAAGTAGCTCGTATTAAGGAGCAAGAGTCTGATCATGTTGAGCAGGTGGGACCTGCTGGCGCACATGAGGGGCTTATTGCCACCCCTGGACTTTAGGAGACCTTGGCTCATTTTATGAGTAGGTTTGAGAGTTTGGCCCAGGCAGGGTTGATTCCCATTGCACCAACTACTTCACAGGCTAAGGAGGCACCCAGATTCTTGCCGCATGTACACCAGAGAAGTTGGGTCAAGTTTATTAGACACCAGTTGTTATGCCAATGCAGCCAGTAGGTGTAGGTTAGACTGAGGTAGGGCTGGTTGTGTCTGCTGAGGAGAAGAAGAGGATGGAGAGGTTTCAAAGACTTCATCCTCCCTGGTTCAGTTGAGGGGCTTCTGAGGATACACATAGTTTCTTGGATCACTGTCATCGTATTTTGTGTACCCTGGGTTTTGTAGAGTCGAACACGGCCGACGTTACTAATTTTTGGTTGACTGGGTCGACATACATATGGTGGCAGAATTATGATGCGATTAGACTAGCTGGCGCATCACCATTTTCACAGTCCCAGTTCATAGATCTTTTCTTGGGGGAGTTTATCCCTCAGACCTATATGGATGAGTTGCGCTGTGAGTTTAAGCCTTTGTGCTAGGCGGGTATGACTGTGACTCAGTATGCTATGATGTTTATAGAGTTATCATATTATGCAGCTCCTTTGTTTTCTATTGAGCTAGAGAGAGTTCGTAGATTAGTTGAGGGACTCACCTCCAGCCTTAGATTTGGGATGGCACGGGAGATGGAGACTGAGAGTGCATTTCATTAGGCTGTGGAGATTTCTAAGAGATTAGAGCGTATCTATAGGTATGAGAATAAGGATAGGAAGGCTAAGAAGCCTTGTGGCTCAAGAGGATTTAGTGGCCCCTACTTTGCGGCCAAGGTTCAACATGATGGATGTCATTTCAATCGACCAGTTCAGTCCTCACTTCAGGTTTCATGTAGTGCTCTAGCTAGCCATGGATTTCAGAGCACTCGCACCAGTCAGTCATCCTGTAGTGCACCTCTTCCATGGGGTTCTTATAGCAGTTATTCTAGTCGTCCGGGGCAAACTGAGTTCCAATAGCCACGTTCGTAGAGAGGTTTCTTAAGTGTGGGGATATGAGGTATATGATGAGAATTGTGCCAAACTTTGGACAAGAGTACCCCAACAGGGTAACCAGGCTATGATTCTCACTCCAAATACTTCACCACCTGCACAACCAACTAGAGGTGGATGACAAGTGGGTAGAAATCGTCCTAAAGGCTAGGCTCATTGTTATGCTTTCCCGGGTAGGATTGAGGCAATCGCATCAAATGTAGTCATTACAGGTATTGTTCCAGACTGTTATAGAGATGCTTCAGTTTTATTTGATCCGGGTTCTACTTATTTGTATGTGTCATCATACTTTGCTTCATATTTTGATATGTCTCGTGAATCTCTGGATACTCTTGTTTATATGTCTATACCCGTTGGGATTCTATTATGGTGGATCATGTCTATCATGCTTGTGTGGTGACTATTGGGGGCTATGAGACGAGTGTTGATCTTTTGATACTTAATATGATGGACTTTGATGCGATTTTGGGTATGGATTAGTTATCTCCGTACCATGCTATTCTTAGTTGCAATGCTAAGATAGTGACGTTAGCTATGTCGGGGTTGCCAAGGTTGGAATAGAGGGTTTCACTTGGTCATATTCCTAGTAGGGTGGTCTGTTTTCTGAAGGCTCAAAGGAGGGTTGAGAAGGGATGCTTGGTGTACTTTGCTTTTGTTAGAGATATTAGTGTTGATACTCCTACAGTTGATTCAGTCCCCATGGAGAGAGAGTTTCCAGATGTGTTCCTTGTGGACCTACTAGGCATTCCACCTGATATATACATTGATTTTGGTATTGATTTGACACCGGGAACTCAACGCCTATCTATTCCACCGATCGCATGGCTCCAGCAGAATTGAAGGAATTAAAGGAAAAATTGTAAGAGTTATTAGATAAAGGTTTCATCTAGCCGAGTGTTTCACCTTAGGGTGCACCTATGCTTTTTGTAAAGAAGAGAGATGGTTCTATGTGGATGTGCATTGACTACAGGAAATTGAACAATGCTACCATCAAGAATAACTACCCACTGTCGCGTATGGATGATTTATTTGACCAACTTCAGGGTACAAGGGTGTTCTCAAAGATTGAATTGAGATCGAGGTACCATCAGTTGAAGATCATGGGTTCAGACATTCCTAAGACATTCTTGGTGATGTATTTTGTCTTTAACTAATGCCCTAGTAGCCTTTATGCCTTATTTGGACTCTTTTGTAATTGTTTTCATTGATGATATCCTGGTGTATTCCCGTAGTAGGAAGGAGCAAAAATAACATTTGAGGACGGTACTCCAGGTTCTAACGGAGAAGAGTTATATGGCAAGTTCTCTAAGTGTGAGTTCTGGTTAGATTCAGTGGCATTCTTGGGCCACGTGGTGTCCAGTGAGGGGATTAAGATGGATCCAAAGAAGATAAGGATGTCTAGAGTTAGCCCAGACCTTCTTCAGCCTCAAAGATCAGGAGATTGGCTGGTTACTATGGTCTCTTCGTGGAGGATTTTTCATCTATTACAGCTCCATTAACTAAGTTGACTCAGAAGGGTTCTTTATTCATGTGGCCTGACGAGTGCGAGGAGAGCTTTTAGAGGCTCAAGACTATTTTGACTATAACTACGGTTTTGGTTTTGCCTTCGAGATCGGGAACATATACAGTTTATTGTGATGCTTCACGATATTGGTATTTGGTGTATGTTGATGCAGGATTGTAGGGTGATTTCCTATGATTCATGTTAATTGAAGCCACATGAGAAGAACTATTCGGTGCACGATTTGGAGTTAGCAACTATTGTGCACGCGTTCAAGATTTTGAGACGTTACTTATATGGCATATCTTATGAGGTGTATACGGACCAGTAGAGTCTTCAGCTTCTGTTTAAATAGAAAGCTTTGAATTTAAGGTAGCAGAGGTTGTTGGACATGTTGAAAGACTATAATATCACTATTCTTGATCATGTGGGGAATGCCAATGTGGATGTAGATGCCTTAAGTACGAAGGCAGAGAGCATGAGGAGTTTAGCATTCATTCCAGCTGTGGAAAGACCTTTAGCCATGGATGTTTAAGTGTTGGCCAACAAATTTGTGTGATTGGATATTTCGAAGCCGAGCAGAGTCCTTGCTTGTGTTGTATCTCACTCATCCTTGTTTGAACGCATTAAAGTTTTCTAGTATAATGATCCCCATTTGCTTGTCCTTAAGGACACGGTGTAGCACATTGATGCTAAGGAGGTGACTATCTCTGATGATGGTGTGTTGCGACTTCAGGTTCAAGTTTGTGTTCCTAATGTTGATGGCTTGAGAGATTTGATTCTTGAGAAGGCTCATAATTTGCAGTATTTCATTCGTCAAGGTGTTACAAAGATGTATCGTGACTTGAAGCAGCATTATTGATAGAGGATAATGAGGCGGGATATTTTGAGCATGTTTCTAGGTGTTTGAATTGCCAACAGGTCACGTATAAGTATCAGAAACTGGGTGGTTTGCTTCAAATGATTGATATATCATAGTGGAAAAGGGAGCACATTACCATGGACTTTGTGGTAGGGTTGCTATAAACCTTAAGGAAGTTTGATGCCATTTGGGTCATTGTGGATTGATTAACCAAGTCGGTGCATTTCATTCCGGCCATGATTTCCTACACTTTGGAGCAGTTGGATAGGATCTATATCAGGGAGATTGTTCGCCTATATGGTGTACCTATTTATATCATCTCAGACCGTGGCACTTAGTTTACTTCGCATTTTTGGAGGCGGGTCCAACGTGAGTTGTGCATGAAAGCTGAGTTGAGTACTGCATTTCACCTTCAAACGGATGGGCAGTCCAAGCGGACCATTGAGGGCATGCACTATTGATTTCGGAGGTCAGTGGGACCAGTTTCTACCTTTGTGGGAGTTTTTCTACAACAATGACTACAAGTCAAGTATCCAGAGGGATCCGTATAAGGCCTTATATGGGAGGCGATATCATTATCCAATTGGTTAGTTCGAGCTCGGTGAGGCTAGACTATTGGGCACAGACTTGGTTTGTGATGGCTTGGAGAAGGTGAAGTTGATTAAGGAGAGGCTTCACACAACACAGTACAGGCATAAGAGTTATGCTGATAGAAAAGTCTGTGATATGACATTCATGGAGGGTGAGAAAGTTCTTCTTTGAGTTTCGCCTATGAAGGGCGTGATGAGGTTTCAGAAGAAGGGCAAGTTGAGCCTGAGGTTAATTAGTCATTTTGAGGTGTTGGAGAGAGTCAGCGAGGTAGCTTATAGACTTGCCTTGCCTCCTAGTCTTTCGGGAGTTCATCCGGTGTTCGATGTCTCCATGCTTCTGAAGCATCATAAAGATAAGTCACATGTCTTGGATTTCAGCACAATGCAATTGGATGAGAATTTTGCTTATGAGGAGGAGCCGGTGGCAATTTTTGATAGTCTAGTTCGGAAGTTGAGGTCAAAGGATATTGCATCAATGAAGGTCCATTAAGAGGTTAGCCAATCGAGGAGGAAACTTGGGAGACCGAGCATGATATGTGGGACATATATCCTCATCATTTTGGCACACCAAGTATGATTCTAAACTCGTTAGAGGACGAATGTTTGTTTAAGAGGGGGAGAATGTAACGACATGGCTGGTCATTTTTTGTATTTGAGCCCTGTTTCCCCATTTGATGCTTTTGGTATGTTTGGTTGTTATTTTATGACTTGCGGGGATGGTTGGTTTAGTTCCGGGAAGATTTTCAAGTGAATTGGAACACTTAGATCCTTTGTTGGAAGCTTAAGTTGTAAGAGTTGACCAAGGTTTGACCTTTTTGTAAACAAATGCGGATTAGTAATTTGATTATTCCAATAGGTTTTTATGGTAATTTTGGACTTAAGCGTATGTCCGGATTTGGATCTGGAGGTTCCTAGGAAGTTTTGGCGCTATTACCGAAATTTGGCAATTTGAAGGTTTGGAGAGTACCTAAGTTTGACTGGGAGTTGTCTTTGGGGATATCGGATTCGGATTTTAGTTTAGAAGGTTGGAAAAGGCGTGTTCTATAATTTAGGACTTGTTTGCAAAGTTTGGGTTCATTCGGGATTGGTTAGTCTTGAATCAGACACTTAGTTTGAAGTTGAAAGTATATGAACTTGAGAGATTGATCTTGATCGACGATTCTTGGTTTTGATGTTAATCACAATATTGTGATCCTTTGGATAGGTTTGACTGAAATATTAGGACTAGTTGCTATGATTTAGTGGGGTCCCGGGGAGTAGGGTGTGTTTCCAATAGGTTTCAGACTATTTTGAGGTTGGTTGGCAATTCTAGTTCTGGTGTTTCGCACTTGCGAGGTATGGTGTGCAGGTGCGGGTCTGCAAAAGTGGAGTTTGGCTGGGTGTTGGGGGTCCTCATGTGCAGAAGATTTGGCGTGTAAGAGATTGCGCACCTACGAGGTCTTTGCACGAGTGCGATTCCGCAGAAGCAGAGTAGATTTCATAGAAGCGGATGGTCAGGGACTTAAGTGAGCTCACAGATGCGAGCTCCGGTCCGCAGAAGTGGCATATTTGTCTGCGGATGAGGAATTCACTTGGGCAGTGTTATAATTCAAGGGTTTAGCTCTTTTTTCATTATTTGGAGATTTTTAGCTCGACTAGAGGCAACGTTTGGAGGGATTTTCATCACACATTGGAAGGTACATAATCTCTACTTGATTTTGATGTTATACATTGATTCCCCATTGTTTTGTGCACTTGAAATATGGATTTAAAGGAGAAAAATTTGGGCTTTTTGTCTACAACTAAGAAAGTGAAAATTGGGGATTTGAAATTGGTTTTGGAATCTAATCATATATTTGGACCTCTGGGGTTATAGGTAGTCGAGATCAACCCCTTGACTCAAGTCTTACCCATGTAGGCCCAGGTTTACTTTTGTTGACTTTTGGAGATTTTATTAAATATCGAAGCTTTCTTAATTGGGGTTGTTTCATATGGCTTTGATTGACGTTATTGAGTTATTTTTCGCTAGATTCGAGCCGGTCGGAGGTAGTTTCTAATGAAAAGGTGAATTTTTTAGGGTTGCTTTGGCCAGTTCAAGATAAGTATCATGCCTAATCTTGGGTGAGGTAATAACCCTTAGGCTTGGAACTTATGTTTCTAATTGTAATGTATGTGATGCAACGTATATGCAAGGTGATGAGCGTATATGTGGGTGTTGTAAATAAAAAATTACCGAAATAGACTTTAGGATTTTACTATGCCTTGATTTGATTGTGTACTCTCTATAATACATGTGTGAATCTTTGTATGACTATGCAAGCTTATCTTTTCATGCTATGGATCTGTTTTAGGGTTATTATTTACTAATAAGAAAAGATGGGCATTCGTAAAATCATTGCCAAAATGGATTTAGTCGTAGTCATGCCTTATATCTTCAGCACACATCTGCACTCTATTATTTTCATGTCCTCGGGCACTTTATTGATGAATAATGAGAATATATCTCTTGATGATAAAATTTTATCTTGAATTATTATGTTTATGGTACATGTGGACACGTTGGGCGGATAATGTTATTGTGATGATATATTGAGTATAAGGGTGGCATTCTTGTTAATGAAATATTTTGTATAAGGGTGCATTCATATCTATGATATGTGGAGTATAAGAGTGGAATTCTTGTTGAAGAAATGTGGAGTATAAGGGTGGAATTCTTGTTGATGATATGAGGAGCATAAGGATGGCATTCATATCTATGATATATGGAGTATAAGGGTGACATTCTTGTTGATAATATATGAAGTATAAAGGTGACATCCTCATTGTTGATATGTGGAGTATAATGGTGACATTCCTGATTGAGCAAGTGCATTCTTTATGCTTTGTAATGCGCTTTACATGATTTCATGTTGTTTTTTTACATGATACTCTATGCCTCTGTTATTGACTGATAATTCACCTGTCAAACATGATTTACCCGTGGTGACTTAATAACTCTTATTTCGTTGTGTTGATGGTCCTACATCTCATTATACTCTTAATGCCAATTGTGTGAGATAATGCATAGGTTCTCAGAGCAGTGAGTATCCCATGACTTGAACCTCGTCACTACTTCATCGAGGTTATTCTCGATACTTACTGAGTACATGTTGTCCCGTACTCATACTACACTTCTGCTCATTTTTGTGCAGATCTAGGTGCTAGAGGTAGCGGTCTTCGGGAGTGAGTTTTGGACTGTTCGGGAGGATTCAGTGTAGTTTTGCATGGATTTCGTTGACCCTTGGAGTCTCCTTCTCTTATTTTCGTACTTTTCTATTGCTTTCAAACAATATTATACTTATTAAGACTTGTTATGTATCCTGTTAGAGCCCATAACTCAGTATTACCTGAATTTAGGAAGTTTGACTTATGTACTCGTGTTTTGGCATTATTGAGGCTTTATTCGGCAGTTTATGTTCAAACACTGAGTTATTATATCGTATTTCGATGTTTTGTATCATTCTGTGAATGACTTACCTAATCTTAGAGGTTAGGTACCATCATGACCATTGGTGGGATTTTGGGTTGTGACATCAACCCCTGGTCAAATTTGTGAACGTTCTAAACCTTAAAATTGCCAACTTTCGGTAAATAGAGCTTAAATATCCTAGGAATCTCCAAATCCAAATTCGCGTATACACCTAGTCAAAAATCACCATACAAACCTATTGGAACCATCAAATAACCAATCCGATGTCGTTTACAATAAAGTCAAATCTTGGTCAACTCTTAAACTTAAGCTTCCAAAAATAAAACTAAGAGTTCCAATCACTCTCAAATCTTCTCGAAGCCGATCCCAACCATTCCCGCAAGTCACCAAACATCAAAAACATATAAGGAGAACATCAAATAGGGAAACATGGCTAAAATACACAAAACTATCGGTCGGGTTGTTACAAAATACAAAGGATTAGGCTAGACAAATTTTCATTCTTCACTAAGTTAATATATTATATCTATTGGTGGTGTCAGCATTCAACAATGCCTCCAAGGCCCAGGCCAAGACAAACCCCAGATGCAATCTTTATTAGAGAGTGTATTGAGAGGCTCATTTGCGAGATTAAAAAAGCCAGGGTCCGACAGAAGAGGAACATCCGCTGAATTGCATGTGTGTTGCGTGTACTCTTTCATAGGGCAGGCGAGAATTTTAACAACTATATCAGCCCTCCAAATTCTCCTCCCCACGATCCTTCCCCCCTACGGTTTAACTCTATTTTCTTATATTCTATGAAAAATGTAATGGCTGCTATTAAGGGAGGATAATAAAAGTTTAGTTATCTTACTTATTGTCTATTTTTTTGGTTATTTCTTATGCTGTGATAAAAATTTGTGAGAACAATATGCCGGAAAAACAAGAATCTTTGTTTAATCTCACCTATATTTTAAAATTATAACTTGAGAAAAAAAATAAAGAGAAAATAAATAAATAACAATAGATGTTGGATTGAAGGCTTCACATCTACACGCGCCGTCAGAAGTCCTACTCACGACAAGCATCGTGCCTTCTACACGCGCCGTCGTAGCAGATGTCAGATTGGTTGCTTTCAAGTACGACAACTCTATTTACGACCAGCGGTGGGCGGTAAAATATTTTATGTTCATATTATGATTAAAGGTACTGGTTGAATAAGCATAACCCAATGGTTATAAAGATTGCAAATTTTGAATGTCTCCCACCAATGAAATTCAAATGTTTCCACTGAAATTTCAAATTTAAAAAATAAAAAATAAAAAATAAACATATAGTCTATAATGTACCCCATATATGGTCTATACATCGATTTTAAATGTTTACTACTACATATGGCTCAATACAATAAAATCTCATATAGGTATATGCACCACCAGTGATCACATTATTAAAATAACTTGAATTCACCCCTTAATCAATTTATTGAATTAACAAACGTAGATCCATCATATGGTATTGGAATATATATAGGTAATTCATTATTAGTTGTTCGTAAGTCCAACTATACAATTTAGCTACATTAATACAAATATGTCGTGTTATAGGTATATATTCTACTATATGATGTTACTACATAAGTGCATGTGTTAAATTGGATTAACTCTAGTGGTATTTCGAAATAATCCATGGCTAATTACTACAACATTAATTGTTTAAATCCGATTTTCCATTGTATAACCAATGTTTACCATGATAACATAAATGTTAAAGTCATTACAATGATATCCTAATGTTAAGTCATTATAATGATATACTAATGTTAAGTCCTTCCTATTAAAATCATTCAACAAACCAATTATCATCAATAGTAGACAAATAAAATAGTTCAATTCATTCCAATACCGTCTTATCATCAACTGAAAATCTATTGCCTTCATTAGAGGATCATCCTCTACTTAGTGGTATTACTTGTAATATTATCATTTGTTCTAGAATGACTAATTTTTCATGGTATGAACTACACCGTCAATTTTCATTAGTTTAGATGTTTCATTATGATTAATAATATGTCTAATCTTAAAGTGTACGTGTCATGCCCCAAAATCTTGGTGAGGCGGACTGGCACTTGTTGCCTTAATTTGACCGAGCGAATCCTGATCTATAAATCTGACAAGCTTGAATACATTTAAAAGAAAATCATATAACATGAATCTTCCCATAAAACGTTTTCTCGTATATACACTGAAATCTTTTTACTTCAAAACGTAAGAAGGCTAAATAATGTTGAGCCCAAAACATTATTGTATACATGATATAAGTAACACTAGTCTATGAAGCCTCTAAGATCATAAAAAAACTATATTAGTGTGTCGGTACATGACTCTGACCTACCAAATAATCTATAAGAAAAGTAGGAGTGCTAGACTTAGCCTCAGATACAAGTGAGTCTCACCCACTACTGCTGAAATACAAACTGATGCCTAGCTGATAGATCAGTTGCTCTGAACATTTGTACCTGCATCGTGAAAAGTAGCGCCCCAGGCAAAAGGAACGTAAGTAAGTAATGTGGAATAGTACTTGTATGTAAGACATAAATAATGCAATAAAGGAATACTCCTGACCAGAAGTAAGCTCAATGAAAAGATCCTGTAACCTAACATCATATGAAAGAAACACTCGGTATAATCAACTGCGCACATGTAAACACTAAGAGATATCTTTGAGAACTACATGCCATGTCTTACCATTCTTAGTACATTATTATGACGAACTAAAATTTTACCGAAATTATGACGGCGCCTAACACCGCTTGATAGGCAAGCAAACAACCAATGTGCATAAATAAACTTAAAATAGAAATCAAAATATGTATACAACTGGAAATCATCCTAAAATGCAGTGTGATAGAGTACATGAGCTCTATAGAGTAACAAGTACAAGATCTGATCAAAGTACAATATTGTCTGAATGACTAACAGTAATAACAGGGAATAGGAAAAAAGGCCTTCAATGCCTGCGAACGGAACAACAATGTTATCTCGAAGTCTCAAATAAGAAAAGATTCCACTATCTAGCAATCACCTCTATCAGAAGCTCCCAGATATGCACATAAAGTGCACATATAGTGTGGGTACAATCAACCCCATGTACTCAATAAGTAACAAGCCTAACCTAGGGCTGAAAGCAGTGACGAGCTTGGCAAGGTCCAATACTAACTTTTCACAACCAACAACAACAATAATAGCATAATAATAACAAAAAAAAAAGAGCAGCTCAATAATATCAAATTCAACTCTATCACATTAAGAGGAAATAAGCATGCTTTCCAAATAAATTAGTCAAGGCATCAACTTTAAAAGACATTGATATCAACTAGCACGAGGAAAATACAACTTTATGCCTGCATGACAAGTGTTCTTGCAAAAACCAAAAGTATAATAATTTAAATCTTCAAGTAAACACAGTCTCAACACATATATGGAACCTGGCCTGAATACCCGTTGATCATCATTTAGCCAAACTGTGCACTGCACGAGTGCCTAGCATAAGCCCCTGTCTAAGCACGCATAAAGTGCATGTACTCAAATGGCCCAAAGCAATATGAGTTATCACCTAACTCTGGAGGGGCAGATCCTAGCCCTAGCACTGATCAAATAAAAATTCAATGATAATCATAACTTAGCCCAAATAGCCTAGCACACACGTCACCTTACTATCAATACCGCTCTGCCCAATATGGGGTCTGGTGTACGCGTTACCTCACTATCAATATCAACAAAGCTTTATAGCCCAAGTTCAATCATTAATCCACTCAAATCTCAATATGTCAACATCTCATAGTATAAAAATTAATATACTGCTCGGACTATAGCAACGTGCCACAATTTGGCTCAAACCCGTGTCACACTACAAGGACACTAACGACATGTGAAATAACAAATAAGAAGTGTACCGAGATGGTGATATAACACGCATATATAATATCATGACTGGAAAATATGACTACGATCAAGGCAAACACCTCAACATAGCAAAAGAGTTCTATCATGTCTCTAATGGATAAGTACATAGTCTAGACATGACTTCTAGCATGTATAATAGCTCAAGTATTCATAAGATTTGAGAAAACTTGGTAACAAGGAGGCATGATAGTAAACAAGGCAAATAATAGCCTAAAATCTATGCGGATCATGAATACCACAGTGGACGTATAAACGCTTGTCACCTCGCACGCGTGTCACTCCCAACATATACCGAATACCATGGCCAACGGAAAACTACCCTCAAACTAAGCTTGGGCAAGATACTTACATCAAGGCGCGAGAATAAATACTCTATAATGGGTGGCGCGAGAATCAATACTTACACCAGGGTGCGAGAATCGGCTCTAGAACGGGTCAAATCGAGCAAAACAATAACGCAATTACATCAAAAAAAGCCATATGAATCAATTCCAAACAATAACGCTTCGATCGTTTTTCAATTACAAAAAAAGTCAACAAAAGTCAGACTAGGCTCACATGGTCAAAACCCGAGTGAAAAGATAGATCCCGACTACCCATAACCCTACGAGTCCATATATGTAATTAAATTCCAAAATCAAGTCCAAATCGACCTTCAAATCCTCAATTTTCACTCTCTTAATTTGTAGGAAAACCCCCAAATATTCCTCGAAATCCCATGTTTTAGGTGTTAATAGTCCATGTAGATTCTTGAAATAATAACAAAAATAAGTAAAAATTATTTACCCCAAAGTCTTGTATGAAATACTCTTTCAAAAATCTCCCCTCTACAAGTCTAGGTTTCAAAATATGAGAGAATGGGCTAAAATGTCGAAATAAGAACTTAAATAAGCCTGCTTAGCACAACCCTTCGCGAACACGGCCCATGCCCCGCGTTCGCGAAGCACAACCTAAAATTGCATTAAAAATAGCCTACACGTACGCGATAGTTACCATGCAAACGCTTCCCAGATGAAGGCTAACACCAACCGGCTCCCAGCCAGCCTTTCCTCTATGCGAACACGAGCCTTTCCTCTTCAAACGCAAAGACTTATGGCTCCAACCCTTCGTGAACGTGACACCATGTCCACGAATGCAAAGAAAAAATTCACAGTTGCCCAAATAAGGCTCCGCAATTGCGAGACCTGCACTATGATCGCGAAGCACACCAGACACCAGCAAAAAATCTGCAATCTCAACCAAGCTCCTGGTGGTCCGAAACTCGTCCGAGCCACCCGGGATATCGTCCAATCATACCAACTAGTCCGTAAATACTACCCGACTCTATCCAAATCCTCAAAACACATGAAAGATCATCACATCTACGAATCGACGATCAAACCACCAATTCAAATTCTCTTAAGTTCAAAAGCTTCTAAACTTCCA
Source organism: Nicotiana tabacum (assembly GCF_000715075.1). NCBI lineage: Eukaryota > Viridiplantae > Streptophyta > Magnoliopsida > Solanales > Solanaceae > Nicotiana > Nicotiana tabacum. Next base: position 53,580,727 of record NC_134092.1, on the reverse strand, counting down.
ACCAAGCATCTGCTTCCGATCAAATCAACCCGGAATGTAACCAAACTTTTCACACAGTTCCCGAATGATAGAACAAACCTATTCGATATCCTGGAAAAATATCTGAATCCAATATCATCAAAGTCAACTTCCAGTCAAACCTATGAACCTTCCAAACCTTTAACTTTTTAATTTTTGACAATTAGAGCCAAAATATCCTAGGAACCTCTAAATCTAAATTCGACCATACGCCTCCAAAATCATCGTATGAACCTATTGGAACCATCAAAGTACCGATCCGAGGTCATCTACTTGAAAGTCAAATCGTGATCAACTCTTACAACTTAAGTTTCCAAAAATGGAATTAAGTCTTCCCATTCATTCCAAAACATTCCCTAAACCAAACCAACCATCCCCGTAAGTCACATAACAACACAAAAGCATAACAATAACATCAAATAGGAAACGAGGCTCAAATACACAAAATGATCGGCCAGGTCGTTACATTCTCCGCCTTTTAAACAAACGTTCATCCTTGAATTGGTTTAAAATCATACCTGGGTAATAAAATAGATGAGGATATCTACTCCGAATATCATGCTCGATCTCCCAAGTCGCCTCCTTGACCACTTGACCTCTCCACTGGGCCTTCATTAATGCTATATCCTTAGACCTCAGCTTCTGAACCTACCTATCCAAAATGGCCACCAGCTCCTCCATCCAAGACTAATTCTTATCCAACTGCACTGAACTGAAATCCAACACATGTGACTGATCCTCATAATACTTCCAAAGCGTGGAAACATGAAACACTGGGTGAACTCGTGACAAATTGGATAGCAACGCAAGTCTATAGGCTACCTCACCAACCCTCTCTATCACCTCAAAAGGACTAGTATACCGAGGCTGCAACTTGCCCTTCTTCCAAAATCTCATCATGCCCTTCAGGGGCGAAACTCGGAGAAGAACCTTCTCACCTTCCAAGAAAGTCACATTGCTAACCTTCCTATCAACATAACTCATTTGCCTGGACTGCGTTGTACGAAGCCACTCTTGAATAAATTTTACCTTCTCCAAAGCATCACGAACCAAATTTGTGCCCAACAACCTAGCCTCACCCGGCTCAAACCAACCAATCGGAGAACTATATCGCCTACCATATAAGGCCTCATAGGGAGGCATCTGAATACTAGAATAGTAGTTGTTGTTGTTTGCAAACTCTTCTAATAGAATAAATTTATCCCACTAGCCTCCGAAATCTATAACATAGGCCCTCAACATACCCCAAAAAATATGAATGGTCCGCTCTGACTGCCCATCCGTTTGAGGTAAAATGTAATGCTCAACTCAACCTGCTTGCCTAAAACAAGCTGAACCGCTCTCTAGAAATGCAAAATAAACTAAGTGTCTTGATTTGAGATGATAGAGATAGGCACACCATGTAAGCGGACAATCTCTCTGATGTAAATCTTAGCCATGTGATCCTAAGTGTAGGAATTCATGACTGGAATGAAATATGCATACTTGGTCAGTTTGTCCCCAATGACCCAAACAACTTCAAATCTTCTCAATGTCCGTGGCAACCCTAACACATAATCCATTGTCATGCTCTCTCACTTCCACACCAGTATCTAAATCTTCTGAAGTAAACCACCTTGTCTCTGATGCTCATACTTGACCTACAAAACAATTCAAGCATCGAGTAACATATCAAACAACATCCTTCTTCATCTCCACCATCAATAATGCTGCTTCAAATCTAGATAATGTTTTGTTGCACCTGGATGGATGAAATACTGTGAACTATGAGCCTCTTCAAGAATCAACTCCCTCAAACCATTTATATTAGGAAATAGATCCGATTCTAAAGCTCGATACACCATCATCACCAATAGTTACCTCCTTAGCACCACCTCATTGCACCGTATCCTTAAGGACAAGAAAATATCGATCGTCATGCTAACGAGCTTTAATGCGCTCAAACAACGATTACTAAGATACAACACAACCACGAACTCGGCTTGACTCTGAAATATTCAATCCCATGAATATGTTGGCTAAGGCCTGAACATCCATTGCCAAAGGCCTCTCCCCAGCTAGAATAAATGCTAAACTCCCCATACTCTCCGCCTTTATACTCAAGGCGTTTGCTACCACATTGGCCTTCTTCAGATAATAAAGAATATTGATATCATAATCCTTCAATACCTCCAACCATCTCCATTTCCGAAAATTCAAGTCATGCTAGAGACTTTGATTATCCATATACACCTCACAAGACACGCCATATAAGTAATTACTCCCAATCATGAGTACATGTACACTCGCTGCTAACTCCAAATCATGCACTGGATAGTTCTTCTTGTGGGGATTCAACTGGTATGATGCATATGCAATCATCCTGCCGTCTTGCATCAACACATACTGAATTTTAACCCGCGAAGCATCACAATAGACCGTGTGCGATCCTTATCCTGAAGGCAACACCAAAGATAGAGCCGTAGCCAAAGCTATCTTGAGCTTTTGAAGTCTCTCCCCACACTCATCCAACCACCTAAATGGAGCGCTCTTATGAGTCAAGTTAGTTAATGGGGCTGCAATAGATGAAAATTCATCTACGAAGCGACGGTACTACCCAGCCAAACCCAAAATGCTCTTCATCTTTGTAGTGGTAGAAGGTATGTACCATCTTTGAACTGACTCAATATTTTTTGTATCCACCTTGATCCTATCACTAGATACTACATGACCAAAGAGCGCCACCAAGTCCAACAAAAACTCACACTTGGAAAACATAGCATATAGGTTTTTCTCCATCAAAGTCTGAAGCACAATCCTTAAATGTTGCTCGTGGTCCTCCCTAATACAAGAATACACCAATATATCATCAATCAACATAATGATAAAAGAATCCAAATAGGGTTGGAACAAACTGTTCATCAAATGCATGAAAGTTGGTGGGGCATTAGTCAATCCAAACGATACCAAAAACTCATAATGACCATAACGAATCCTAAAAGCATTCTTAGGGATGTTCGAAGCCTTGATCTTAAACTGGTGATACCCCGATCTCAAGCCAATCTTCGAGAATACCCCAGCTCCCTAAAGCTGATCAAATAAATCACCAATGTGCGTCAGTGGATACTTATTCTTGATGATAACCTTGTTTAATTGCCTATATTCACATGGAGCCATCTTTCTTCTTCACAAATAGTACTGGGGCACCCCCCAAGGTGAAACACTCAGCCTGATGAAACCATTTTCTAGAAATTCTTGAAACTATTCCTTTAATTCATTCAACTCTGTTGGAGCCATGCGATATTATGAAATAGAAATAGGCTGAGTGTCTGGTGCCAAATCAATACCGAAATCAATATCCCTATCGGATATCATCACATCCGGAAACTCCCTTACTACTAGAACTGACTCAACAGTATAAGTGTCAGCACTAGCATCTCTGACAAAGGCTAGATACGCCAAAAATCCCTTCTCAACCATCTGTTGAGCATTCAAGAATGAGATCACTATGCTAGGAATGCAACCAAGAGAGCTCTTCCACTCCAACCTCGGCAACCCCGCCATAGCCAACGTTATGATATTAGCATAACAATCCAGAATAACATGGTATGGAGATAACAAGTCCATACCCAAGAGCACATCAAAATCCACCATATCCCAGCTATAGAAAGTCTACCCTCGTCTCAACACCACAAATAGTAACCACATAGTACCGATAAACTCGATGCACCATAATAGAATCACCAACAGGTGTAGACACATGCACATGAGCATCAAGAGAACCACGAGGCATATCCAGACAAGAAGAAAAGTATGATGACACATATGACTAACTTGAAACAGGATCAAGCTATACTGAAGCAACCTTGTGGCTCAAAAAAACAATACCTGTAACCACTACATCAGAAGCAACGACCTATTTCCTCCCTAAAAATACATAGCATCTTGCCTGAACTCCACTAGAATGAGCTCCCCCTCTAGGACAACTACGTCATAGATGACCTCCACCATGAGCTGGCCGAGCATGTGGGCGTAAGAATCATAGTCTTTCCTCCCCGCTTCCCTGGACCTCTACGAAGACTGGGACAGTATTTTTCGACGTGCCCTAGATCTATACACTCATAGAAACCATTGACCGTAAATGACTGCAGGGCCTTAGTCGGACCCTGTGAACTAGAATACCCACTAGAAGAATAGTTACACAATATGTTTTAGAAAGTAAAAGTATGTCGTAAGTCAATTGATGTAGGCTCGGAAATGAGATCCTCTTTGAAAGTATATAAAGTAAGTTAATAATGTTACCATCGAGGTTAAAAATATTTAAGATCAGGAATAATAAGTACCAACATGGCTGGAAGGCTTAGAAGCTAAACGAATTAAAGAAAATAAGTTTCGCCGAAAGTCGACAAGTTGGAAATATTATAACATGTACTTTTGGGGTGACACTAAGGTTATTAACATGATAAGGAGGTTATGTTATGATTTATTTTAGTCGTATGATAGTCGTGTGTTATGTTTTGATGTCAAGCAAGTTGTGAAACAAAGGTTAGCAAAGGTCATCACGAGTTACATTCAGAAATGTGCTGAAAATAAGGTCCAATATAGCTGAGATTTTCTTCAAATATACTTGGAATTACATGATGATCCACCTGCCAAATTGAATATCTATGAGTATAGTTTCTTACTCATTAAACTGTTCATCAATACGATATTGGAGTAGAGAGATATTCGCGTTTTCGCAAGACTACACAGACTGGTAGGTGACAAGTAGGTGTGTCACCTACTTGTTTAAATGAAGGGACCAAATAAATCCCAAAAAGGGGGAGGCCAAGGGGCCTTTTAAGGGCTGAATTAAATAATTTCTTTCACTGATAGTTCAGACTAATAACTTCAGATTGAAACCCTACAGCTCCTCCCCCAAAAATCCCACAGAAACCCTAGGTGATTTCGGGTGTTACGAAGTGATTCTAGTGCCGTAAAACCCGGACAGCTTGCTAATTTCCCTTTCTCCGTCTTGTAGCTGCATTGTGGGACTGGTTTTGGATTAAGAGGGGCTAGGTTTTGTGGGTTATACTCATTCCAAGGTAATTTTATGCTTCTGTTTCCCATTTCTAAGCTTCTATGAGTAGTAGCTCGATCGTAAAGACTAGAACATGTGAGTTTCAAAAGAGTAGTGTGCCTTTTGTTGCGGTGTCACTGTTGGTTGGTTATGAACTTATTTTAAAGTTTAATTTATGATTGTTTTATAAGAGAAGAGGCTTAATTATTTACTGTTGGTTGTGTTTCTCAATTTGAAAGGAAAAAAACAAGTCGGAAACATGTATTAGTAATCTGAAAAATTAGTTTAGAGTTGTTGAACTTGTCGGACTATTACCGGGTCATTTTAAAGTTGTATTGTGGCTGAAATTAGAAGGGATAATTAAATTAGTGGAGGTTAATGTTGTTGATAAATTCTGGAAGGAGGAAGTGGTTTAAAACTATAGTTGTTTAGTCACAAACTGAGCTAGCCGCTCGTCGAGATTGTTAAACTGTTTTAAAAGGCTTATTATGAGTATTTGTTGATGTTGTTTGGGTTATTGTTGGCTGTTGTAACTTGTGGTAAGCCATATAAACAGGGGAGGTGCTGTCCGTTTTATTGTCAAATAAAGTGTGTCATTCAAATGCGATAGGTTATGGCATTCGTATTGTGACGACAGTATTGTTCGTTATTGGTAGACAAAGAAGCTCTAGGTTAAGTTAGCTTGAGGATTGGACTGGATATTATGAGGTATGTAAGGTCGTCCTTTCTCTTCTTTGGAATGATTTCTTATGTTATGTTGCCCTTATAAGGAATTCAAGGGGGCGAGTCTCTATATACGTACTATTACGACGATTAAGGTCCATTCACGAGTGTAGTCATATGAATGTTGAAATTGATTGTGCTGGTCGTAGTTTCATGTATTCTTAACGAGTAAATAGAGACTTCTAAAAGGTCCTTGTCTTCTATATGTAACAAGACGTCTAGATGTTAATTAAATATTATGCATGAATGGTCTAATGAATCAGAAGCAATATAGTGTCCGCATAATGAGGGACAGCTATACACGAATAGTTCAACAAGGTAGTATAATGTATAGTTTACAGAAAGATAAGAATGATTCGACCTAAAGAATTACATGACTTCCAATACTTACACGTTTGTGTTCACAAAACTGATAAAGACCCACAAAGGTAGTTACTTTGCTCTCAAGTTAAGTAAGGTTGATTATATATGAGGGTGATGTTAAGAGACGATATACGTTACCTAAGGAGTCGTAAACTACAGAATATGATAAGCTTAGCAATAAGAATATAAGTTGATAGAGCGTAAATTCCGCAACTCTTGTTACGTATTGATTATATATATATATATATATATATATATATATATATATATATATATATATATATATATATATATATATATGTGTGTGTGTGTGTGTGTGTGTGTGTGTAATGAGTAGCCTCACAAGTTAATAATATTACATAGATATAAGTAGAAAGAATCCTGTAATCCCCAGCAACGAGCCGTAATGTGTAATAAGGATAGAAGTGTGATTTCAAAATAGTTACAATGTTCTTTATGGCTAAATAATATAGAATGCGAAGGATGACGTAGAAAATGGCTAAGGAATAAGGATAGGTTATTATAACGAGTTACTCACGAACTTACATGTTTATGAATATGAGTTTATCTATTGATGATTGAATGATGTCTGCATGAGTGATATGAAATTAATATGTATAAGACATGATCCCTACGTACGGTCTATGAACGCGTAGGTGTACAGTTAAGCCCTATGGACGGTCTATGAACGCATATGTGCATAATGAAGGTTGGTTATGGAAAGTCTCAGTTGCATGCATAGCCAGACCTCAGTATAATGAGTAGTACGGACGGTCTACTATGTTACACGTATGAGCCACTGGTTATTCATGTTTATGAGTGAGCCTTACGAACGGTCTCTTATGAAACGCGTAAGTGCCATTTTTAAGTTTCAATGTATCCCTAGTAATGTTTGATATGTGTGAGGTAAGTATTCTTATATAAGGTATGATGGTTAGAAGAATGTTAAAGATAAAGTTCCATAATATGATGGTTTCCAGTACAAATATCTTATGGGAACAAGTTCAGGTATATCATGACACGAATTAGATGTATATACAGCATTAGATGTTCTCAGCCAACGGAGCCTTCCTTTTTCAGTCTATATCCTTTGTAAGGTAAGTTGTATAATTCATTACATAGATATGTTACAAGTCTGAATAAGGTAAGTATGATTCCCAGATCTCATTGACCCTCCAGATTTCTTTCAGTATATTATATATACATATCAGTTCAGTTTCAATTAAGTTATTTACATGTTATCTACGTTACATACTTAGTACGTTTCTTTATACTAATGTCCCATCGTCGGGGCACTACATTCATGCCTGCAGGTTCAGGTATCCAGTTTGACGGGCTCTTATTATAGACGGAGTTGATATCCAGCTGAGGATTGGCAAAGCTCCAATTCATCCAGAGTACAGCCGAGTCTAGAGGTTATTAGACTGTCCTATGTATATATACACTTATGGGTAGGTTAGTCTCCTTTCCTGACCATATTTTGATGTCAGATACCCTTAGAGGCTTTGTAGACATGGGTTCAGTATGTATAGCATGCCATAGGACTTGATGGTCTGTGTGTATTCATGTTTTGAGTAGGTTCGCTGATACAACATTTGCCCACTTACAGTTACACAGTACGAGTTGGGGCTACATTATCCCATGATAGTTACCGAAAGATCAGTTCAGCCAGGTTGGCTTATGTATGTTCTAATTTTTATCGAATGATCATGACATGTAGAGTGGTTTACTCGGGCCAGTACGGCATCGAGTGCCAGCCACGCCTACCCAGGTTTGGGGCGTGACAAGAACCTAGTAGTAATGAACCTTGAATAGATGGAGCATGATGAGAACTCTGCTCAGGAAGTGCACTAAACAATGATTGAGTAGAAGCTCCTCGACTAGGCGGTAGTGAATGATAAACTGGCCTGCTAGAATGGCCACTCCCAAATCGACCTCGGCCTCCAAATGAGGCACCACTGAAGCCACCAGAATTTTGGGAGCTCGTATCCCTACCCTGCATCATCTCCCTAGTCTCGATGCAGATGCTCTCTACACAGCGCACTATTTCCACAATCGACTGAAATGAAGTCGCTACCTCTCTAGCCATAGCAATGTGAACACCATGGTCAAGGTCACTTATGAATCTCCTCACTATCTCCTCCTCAGTGGGAATCAACACTATACCATGACAGAATAACTCTGTAAACCTCATCTCATACTCGATAACTAGCATCGGACCCTATTGAATGTACTCAAACTGCCTTCTCAACTCCTTTCTCCTGGTGCGGGGCACAAAATGCTCCAAAATGACCCTAGAGAACTGAGCCTAAGTAAGAGGAGGTGATCCTACTAGTCTGCCCAACTCATATAACTTCCGCTATGTCTTGGGTGGACCCTATATCTAGAAGGCAGTGAAGCCAATTCTATTGGACTCGACAAGTCCCAAATTGCACATAATCTCATGACAATGATCCAAACACCCCTGGGCATCATCTGAAGGAGTACCACTGAATTGAGGAAGATGAAACTTCGTGAACTTATCCACTCTATTCAGCTCATCAACTAACATCGCAAGCCTATCCTTGGGCTGTGCGACAACAATAGGCTGAACTCCCCCAAATGGTACCACTCTGGGGGTCTAATAACCATGAGCTAACTGCTCTGGGGTACGAGTAGCTAGAGTCTGTGTTGTTCCCCGTACACGGGAAGTAGCTGGCATAGTAGGAAATGCCTCGGTCAGAGCCAAACTCTAGAACAACCCAACCACACAGACTAAAGCATTCTAAATAGCTGGCAACAAAAATAAATTAAACATTGGGGAACCATAGCTGGTACCACCGGCTCAACGTAATCATGAACCTTCTCCTCAATAGGAGCTACTGATAGCTCTGGAGCAGCTGCACGAGCAGGGGATCTAGCTGCAGCGCGTGCTTCACCCCTACCTCTGTCTCGACCCCCACCTCTCACGGCCCTGGCCTGGGGTACCAGTGCCTACTCAAGTGAAATAGAAGAATGCGTCCTCACAATCTGCAAAAGAACAGAAAAGCAACAATTTAGACTTAAAGATAAACAAATATGCACGACGAAGAATGAAAGAAAGTGATGTTTTTCTAATAGCCATGTAAATTCTTGAAGATATGAACAGACATTTCCTCGCCGATCTGCAAGACTCTACTAGACTTGCTCATGACTCATAAGACCTAAGAAACCTAGTGCTTTGATACTAACTTTCACGACCCAAAATTTCACTGGAGTTATGATGGTGCCTAACACTGCTTGTTAGACAAGCCAACAACCAATGTGCATAAATAAATATAAATAGCAGTATTACATAGTCTCAAATGCAGAATAATATAAATAATTAAAGTTACAATAGTGATACAATTGGAAATCATCCCAAAATCTGGTGTCATCGAGTACATGAGCTTTGTAGAGTAATAAGTACAAGAGCTGATCAAAGTACAATATTGTCTGAACGACTAATAAAAATAACATGGAATAGGAAAAAGGGACTTCAAGATCTGCAAACTGAACATCAGTGCTACCTTGGAGTCTCCAACAAGAACATATGCCACCCTCTAGTAATCACCTCTATCATAAGCACCTAGATCTGCACGTCGTTACAACCGACCTCATGTACTCAGTAAATAACAAGCCTAACCTAGATCATAAAGCAGTGACCTGCTTGGCAAGGTCCAATACTCACTTTCCACAATCAACAACAACAATAACAACATAATAATAACAAAGTAAGAGCAGGTCAATAACATCAAATTCAACTATATCACATTAAGAGGAAACAAGCATGCGTTCCAAATAATTCAGCCAAGGAATCAACTTTTAAAGATGTCAAATATCAAATAACATGAGGAAATTACAACTCTATCCCTGCATGACAAGTTTTCATGCAAAACCCAAAACAATCACACTTTAAATCTTCAAGTAAACATAGTCTCGACACATACATGGTTACCTGGCATGGATACCCCTCGATCATCACACAACTACACGTAGCACTGTATGGGTGCCTGGCATATGCCCCTCTCTAAGCACGCATCAAGTGCCGACACTCACAAGGCTTCCCCAAGAGCATGTTCCCGGCCCGTGTACTCTAAAATCCGACTTCAAGGTCGAAAACCCTTCATCGATCCCGAGCCGATGTGAGTATGTGTCGATGTACATGTGCTCGATAATGAAGAGACATCTCGAGGCCATGAAGAGGGACTGTAACTGGGGTCCCGAGGTCGTGGTGAAAATCCTGCTCTCGAAGAGAGCATCACCGCTTATGTGGAGGTGTTCCGAAGTTTTTACACTTACCCCTTCACATTGGGTCCCCTCGACCCAGTGATTATTGATCTCTGTAAAAAATATCAGGTCACCCTCGGCCAAATCCACCCCTTCTATGGCGCATAGTAATCATGTTGTGCTTCTTCTCTAGGAAGGCCGAGGGGCTATAGTTTACTCTAAATCACCTCATGCGGTTGTACCGGCCTCGAATCTATCGAGGACTAATCAGGCTCCAACGCCGGGCAACGAAGGCCTTCTTCTCGAGCATTGACAAGGACAAGGATCGGGTTGGATGAGCCATTTTATACGGGTGAGGACCCGCGACATTATCCCGAAAGAGAAGATGCCATTCCCTGAGGAATGAAACTTCGACCGTAAGTGATCTTTTAAACTTTGTTCTTCGTACCTTCTTCGACTTCGCCTGATATCCCCTTTAGACATGAAGCTATTCCTTGGATGCCTCAAGTGGTACCTGACCTCGAAGATTGGGTTCAGAAGTTAGCCTCAACTTCCACTTATGTCGAACGCGCACGGCATGATTTGGCAAGGGGCAGATGGGAGGCCAAGAACCATGGTAAGGATCTTCCTTTTCATGTTCTGAAACACTTTTTGTACCTCATTCGTCACTAATTTTCTTTCATGCAGGCCTGACCAAGGATGCCATTTTGAGGCCCTCGAGTGGCGAGGAAGAAACCAAGTCCCCAGTTCCGAAGCCAGGGAAAGACAAGAAGAGGAAAAGTGCCTCGCAGTCCGTGGACCCCAAGCCAAAACCTCGAAGGGTGAGGAGGAAAGTAATCGCTTTCATGATGGACTCGGCCAAAAAATCAGAGACAAAGAAGAGGAAGAAAAGGAAAATACCTCGGTACTGACGGTCTGACCTAGGAAAGCCGTCGAGGTCACCAAACCTTCTGAGCCGAGGGCGGCTGCTAAAATCAAGCCTCGTGTCGAGGAGGCTTCCAAAACGAAATCGGGTGAGGATCCCGAATTACCAGAGGTCGAGATTGTTTCTCGGCCATCTGCAACTACACGGGACAGGGCTGGGTCTGAGACCCCCAAGATCGATTAGAGCGCCCCGAGCGACTTGCTCAGGACCATGACAACAAGTCATTTGCCTTCTCTTCCGACTTTTTCTGAGGAGGCACTAAGGGAGGCTCGAGAGTTAAAGACCCCTAATATAGGCGGAGACTCTAGTGTAGGGGATCCCTTTCAGGATTACTTTAGTGGAGTCGATGATGCCTCTGATATCAGTGACGCTTCTACTCTTTTAGAAGAGGCCCAACGTCTCTTATCTCGAGTAAGAATCAGTTTACTGCACTTCTTTTCTTTACTCTTTTTTCTCTAAATCTGACTTGTGTTTTCCTTTTTCGTATAGGCCTTCGCCAAGTTTCGAGCTGACCTTAGCCAGTGTGAAACCGAGCTCTAAAAGGTCTCGGAGGAGAGGAACGCTCTGAAGCTTCTTTGCAGCCAAAAGGATGAAACTATAAAGGTCCTTCAAACAGATTTGGCCAAGGCTCGTGAGGAAGAGGCCGAGCTAGATAAGCAGGTGAGCATCCTTTTGATAAAGTATGGACTCGACCCTACTGTGGATGCTAATACTTTATTATCTCAGCTGTAGTAAAAGGTTGAAAGGATCGAGCTGCTTTGAGGAGAAGTCGATCAGGTCAAGGCCGATTGTGATCAGTGGAAGGAGAATATGGACCGCCTGGCTACGGAAAAATAAACTACCTTGGACAAAATATCATCGGCCGAGGTTCAACTTTGGGGCCTCAAAGAGAAAAGCTCGGCCCAAGCCAAGAGGATCGAGGAGCTTGAAACCGGGCTTGCTGAGGCCAAGGCGTAGATCGAGAAGACAAAGGTCATGGAGAACAAGTCCATTGCCATGTACCGGGCCGATGCTGAGGCTGCTCAAATGTAGCTAAGGGAGGCTTCTGACCTAGAGCGATGGATCAATGACTCGGCAAAGTGTCAATCCCAGAGAAAAACCATCGACGAAATCCATGCTCGAGGTTTTGACCTCTCCGAGGAGTTAGACCGAGCAAAGGAGCTCGAAGCCGAAGCTAGGCAGCTTGCCTCCTCCGATGACGAAGACGATAATGAAGAAGGCAGTCGAGGTGGATCCGATGAGGGGCCTGAAGGAGAGGTTGCTCCCGGAGAAGAGGTTAAAACCGGCCGTAGTTAGGACTTTGTCTCCTGTACATAACCTTTTTTATAATAGAAAAACTTCTTTTGAATGTCTTCTCAGTTTTATGTTCAAACGTGTTTTGTACTTTTGCCTTCTAAAATTTTTGTTGTTGCAGCCTCTGTAATCGAGTGAACACTAGTTCGAACTTAGAACAAACCCTTAGGTTTTTTAGACATGCAAGGGCGAGTTCCCGAGCTCAATAATATATTCTAGACCTCGGGTTTTAAAGTACGCGCTGCACTCTTTTTCCCTTAGATCGACTTTTATCCCAAATGGGTTTTCCAGCGAAGTTTTTAACGAGGCAACAATTATGTGCTACGTGAGGACAATTCAACAGTATACAAGGCTTCTTTGTAATCAACCTCGAATACTGGAGGGCATCACCTCGGATGTTGTATTCTCGATAATAGTACTTTATGTCAAAGGGCCTCGATAGGGAAGCTTTGTAATGGGCCAAACGGTCAAGTGAACCGTGCCCATATATATTAGTCGAGCCCCGATGGCAAAACATGTGCGCATGTATAAACTATTCAAAGAAGCATTCTCTCTTCATTTAAACATTTTGTGTCTCGAAGATTGTTCTCCCCTTTAGTTGTTTCACTGGCCATATTAAAGCCGTTTAAGACTCGAGCTGCGGGTACGATTTGATTTTGTAGGCCAAGCTACCTGGATCCACTAAAACACGTTTAACTTGAACTTTATTTAATAAGATAGTTAATTACCAGAGCATCTTTTTGGGGCTGAGAAATGCCTTCTGCTTCTTCGTTGTTGAATGATAAGGTGCCTTCGGGCACATAATCTCAGGTTCATTTTTCCCTAGTGATCGATACCTTAGTGCATTTGAATATGGGTCCCTGTGGAATGTCGACTCCACTAACGATCATATGAATGACATGTTGGGGTTCCTCCTATTCATTTTTCCTGTTGGCATCCCTTTCTCTGAAATGATTCTTGGATCGATCGCTGAGGAACTCTCGAAGGTGGCCCTCATTGAATAGACGGGCTACCTCCTTCCTTAATTTCCTGCAATCCTCGGTCTTGTGACCATGTGTGCCATGATACTTGCACATCAAATTTGGGTTTCTTTAAGAAGGGGTATGGGTTTGGGCCACCTAATATCTCTGATCCTTCTGATTGCCGATACAATTCCCGATGCATCGATGCTAAGGTTTTATTCCGATAACCGAGGAGCCTCTGTGGGATCGGCATACTTGTCAAAACCACTTTTGCTCATAAGTTCCCGAGAATGCTGTCCTCGATCACTTCTTCGATTGTTCCGGGCGGAATTGCGTCTTGAATAATTTTTCCTTCAATCTATGGTATATGGTTGATATCGGTCCATGTTCGACCTTGGCTCCCTGTCGACGTCCCTCTAGTTTTTAACTATCGACCTTTTTGGAAATACTGAACCGGAAGAGGCTCCTAATTGGTCGTCCTCGACCCTGATCTTCGACTGATTTCGATTGTGCACATCTGCCCAAGTTATAGCTGGATACTCGATCAAATTTTGTCTTAAGTGCCGTGATGCTATCGAACTCCATTCGTTTAACCCTTGGGTGAAAGCTTGAACGGCCCAATCATCTGTGACCGGTGGCAACTCCATGCGTTCCATTTGAAATCGGGACACAAACTCCCTTAGCATTTCATTATCCCTTTGTCTTACCTTAAAAAGATCTGATTTCCTCGTTGCGACCTTTATGACCCCGCGTGTGCCTTTTCTAAAGAATCTGCTAACATGGCAAATTAATCGATGGAATTTGGTGGCAGGTTGTGATACAAAATCATTACTCCCTTCGAAAGGGTCTCTCCGAGTTTTTTGAATAGCACGGATTCGATTTCATCATCCTCTAAATCGTTACCCTTGATGGCGCATGTATATGAAGTAACATGCTCATTGGGATCGGTAGTCCCATTGTATTTGGGTATGTCTGGCATACGAAACTTCTTCGGAATAGGCTTCGGTGCCGCACTTAGAGGAAACGGCTTTTGTACAAACTTCTTAGAATCCATCCCTCTCAAGATTGGCGGTGCCCCCGGTATCTGATCAACTCGAGAGTTGTATGTCTCCACTTTTTCATCGTTGGCTTTGATTCTCTTCTCCCCTGATTCAATTCTTTTGGTGAGCTCCTCGAGCATTTTCATTACCATAGAATTAGTCCCCGATTCGTGACCTTTACGATACTGGCTCGGTACGGTGAGTAATTTCTGGCTCGACCCTATTCGGAGCTCTATGTTGATTTTGAAACTGAGCAATAGTGGCTTGCTGAGCCTGAAGCATCTCGAATATCACTTGGAGACTGACTCCTTCGTCTCCTCTACCCTGTGTTCCTTGGCCACTAGATCGGCCTTCTCTGTGTACACTACCATTGAGATCTGCGCCTAGGTTCGCATTTAGAGCAACGTGCGAACTGACATCGATTGGCTTGGCAACCGATGATGCCCCGAGATTAGCCTGTGGCACCTCGACTCCTGGAGCGATCACATTTTTGTTTTCATCGTGGAATCCGAGGCCATTGTCACCGTGTGTGAATGCGTTTTGTGAGTTTGACATGTTTTAACCCGAAAGCAAAGACACTCGACAAGAGCAAGCGTAAAATGGCGTGTTTTACCAGAATCAGTACTGAATAATCACTATTATCCTTAGCCCCACGGTTGGCGCCAAACTGTTTACCCAGAATTTCGAGTAACAATTAATCTTATTTAGTGGTTTCAAGCATACGTGATTTAATCCAATACTAATTGATAAATAAGGAATTAAATAGATAATCTGAATAGTAAAAAAAATCAAACCAGTGTTCTGGCAGTGCTTTCGACTTCGATTCGAGATGATCTCGAGGTTGGGTAAGATAAACAATAAAGAACAGAAAATAAACAGTGATGAGCAATAATAGATAGTAAGTGAAATAGAGAAAGCAGTGTATGTGTATATGTTTATCAGTGAATAATTCTCCCTTACAAATTAATGGGGTCCCTCTTTATATAGTAGATGAATCCTAAATAAGGTACAATTCTAATAACGAAAATAAATCCCATGATTGGCGTCAATAACCTCTTGATTCGAACTGTTCCGGGATTTCCGCCGAGATCTTCGGTCGGTTGCAAATATCTCGCCATTCCGTTATTATGCCTTACTCGAAGTCGTTCATGCTCGATCTCGATCTTCAGCGAGCACTTCGATCTTCATGCTCCTTACTCTACCATTGAGCTCGAGCCGGGACTATTACGAGCTTACTCTCGAGGCAGTTCCTCGTGCCTATAAAATCGGACATGCCCGATTTCGACCGTATACATACTCATTTAAGCCTAAGGGCGAAACCAACCTTTCAATATATGAAACATAACCTCGAAAAACATTTAAGAGACTTATTCAAACTTTATATAGGAATACACCATCATTAAACCCCGTACGAACGGGAAATCTCATAACGTTCTTATCAAACTTACTTTACAAGTTCTAACATAGTCAGACAATCTAGAGACTTTTGGAGTACTTGGTTACTATAAGCTATTAATAGCTACAATTAACATATTTTCACCCTTCAGGAGATCATATCATATGTATGAGATACTTTGTTGTGGAATAGTACTCGTATGTAAGACATAAATAATGCAACTAAGGAATACTGCTAACAGGATGTAAGCTCATGGAAGAGATCCTATAACCTGACATCATATGAAAGAAATACTCAGTATAATT
The DNA here is from genome assembly GCF_000715075.1 of Nicotiana tabacum. Taxonomy (NCBI): domain Eukaryota; kingdom Viridiplantae; phylum Streptophyta; class Magnoliopsida; order Solanales; family Solanaceae; genus Nicotiana; species Nicotiana tabacum. The sequence goes on along the minus strand of NC_134092.1, from coordinate 53,564,437 downwards.
AGCTGAGAACATATGAACACTAAGAGACATCCTATAGAATCACATGACATGTCTTAACATTATTAGTACGTTATCAACATCTTTTAGATCGTTCGTTGTAGCACTTGGGATCGTTATAATTTGTCACACTGGGATCATTACACACCAGATATGTTCTTTTATTCTTTGGAGCAAGTTAGCCACAAAGGGCATATAACACATGACCAAGTGATTAAGACATTAGGGCCTCGTGCATGGGATCCCATGTACTGATTAATCCACAAGGGCCTCGTGCACGGGATCACATGAACTGATTAAGCTGCAAGGGCCTTGTGCTATGCACGAGATCAGTTGTATTAGATAGAACCTGAGTAGATGATTAACATTCTTGGAATACCATTTTATTAGCTTATGGATGTCACTACACATGATTTGATGTGATCATTATAGTTGTGAAGATGATTCAATTAATACACATGGCAGACATCTCAAATGAAGGAACATAAACCTCTAGATTGGAAGACGAGAGACCACATAAGGTAATATGAAAGTTCGACATGACATGAACGATACCAAGTGAAAGAAGTATGTGAGCATAAAGTATACTACATGAAGACTCGTGTTGTTTCATTTTCTATGACCTCGTGGACTCATATAAGAAGGGATATATGATGGGAGGCCATGCCATCAATTTCTAGACATGTACAATATCCTAAGAAGTTATAGAGCTTTATCGAACTTGGAACTTTGGAAACTGTATACAGTCAAAATCTGGCATATCCGATTTCATAGGCACGAGGAGCTTCCTCGAGAGTAAGCTCGTAATAGACCAGGCTCGAGCTCAATGGCAGAGTATGGAGCATTAAGATCGAAGTGCTAGCTGAAGATAGAGATCGATCATGACCGACTTTGAGTAAGGCATAATAACGGAATGGCGAGATATTAGCAACCGACCGAAGATCTCGACAGAAATCCCGGAACAGATCGAATCAAGCGGTTATTGATGCTAATCATGGGATTTATTTCCGTTATTAGAATTGTACCTTATTTAGGATTCCTCTACTATATAAAAAGGGACCCCATACATTTGTAAGGGAGAATTATTCACTGATAAACATATACACATACACTGCTTTCTCTATTTCACTTACTATCTATTACTGCTCATCACTGTTTATTTTCTGTTCTTTATTGTTCTTCTTACCCAACCTCGAGACCATCTTGAATCGAAGTCGAAAGTACTGCCAGAACACTGGTTTGATTTATTTTACTACTCAGATTATATGTTTAATTCCTTATTTATCAATTAGTATTGGATTAAATCACGTATCCTTAAAATCACTAAAGAAGTTTAATTGTTACTCGAAATTCTGGGTAAACAGTTTGGCGTCCACCATGGGGCTAAGGATAATAGTGATTGTTCAGTACTGATTCTGGTAAAACACATTATTTTACGCTTGTTCTTGTCGAGTATCTTTGCTTTCAGGTTAAAATATGTCAAACTCACAAAACACATCCATATACGGTAACAATGGCCTCAGATTCCATGATGAAAATGAAAATGTGATCGCTCCAGGAGTCGAGGTGCCACAGGCTAATCTTGGGGCCGCACCGATTTCCAACCCAGTCGATCTTAGTTCTCACGTTGCTCTAAACGCGAACCTAGGCGCAGATCTCGATGTGAGTGTACGCAGAGAAGGTCGATCTAGTGGCCAAGGAACACAGGGCAGAGCAGATGAAGGAGTCAGTCTCCAAGTGATATTCGAGATGCTTCAGGCTCAGCAAGCCGCTATTGCTCAGTTACAAAATTAACATAGAGCTTCGAGTAGGGTCGAGCCAAAAATTACTCACCGTATCGAGCCAGTATCGGAAAGGTCGAATGGTAAAGAATCGGGGACTAATCCTACGGTAATGAAAATGCTTGAGGAGCTCACCAAAATAATTGAATCAGGGGAGAAGAGAATCGAAGCCAACGATAAAATAGTGGAGACATACAACTCTTGAGTTGATCAGATACCGGGGGCACCGCCAATCTTGAGAGGGATGGATTCGAAAAAGTTTGTACAAAAGTCGTTTCCTCCAAGTGCAGCTCCGAATCCTATTATAAAGAAGTTTCGTATGCTAGATATACCCAAATACAATGGGACTACTGATCCCAACGAGCATGTTACTTCATATACATTCGCCATCAAGGGTAACGATTTAGAGGATGATGAAATCGAATTCGTGTTTTTTCATCAAGGGAGCAATGATTTGGTATCAAAACCTGCCATCAAGGGAGCAATGATTTGGTATCACAACCTGCCACCAAATTTCATCGATTAATTTGCCATGTGAGCAGATTATTTCATAAAGGCACACGCTGGGGCCATAAAGGTCGCAACGAGGAAATTAGACCTTTCAAGGTAAGTCAAAGGGATAATGAAATGCTGAGGGAGTTCGTGTCTCGATTTCAAATGGAACACATGGAGTTTCCACCGGTCACAGATGATTAGGCCATTCAAGCTTTCACCCAAGGGTTGAACGAACGAAGTTCGATAGCATCATGATAGTTGAAATAAAATTTGATCGAGTATCCAGCTATAACTTGGGAAGATGTGCACAATCGATATCAGTCGAAGATCAGGGTCGAAGATGACCAATTAGGAGCCCCTTCCTGTTCAGTATATCCAAACAGGTCGATAGTTAAAAACCAGAGGGACGTCGATAGGGAACCAAGGTCGAACAGGGACCGATATCAACCATATACCGCAGATCGAAGGAACAATGGTTCAGGATGCAATTCTGCCCGGAACGATCGAAGAAGTGTTCGAGGACAGAATTCTCGGGAACTTATGAGCAAAAGTGGTTTTGACAAGTATGCCGATCTCACAAAGGCACCTCGGTTATCGGAATATAACTTTAGCATCGATGCATCGGGCATTGTATCGGCAATCAGAAGGATCAGATATACTAGGTGGCTCAAACCTATACAAACCGATCCTTTCCAAAGAAACCCAAATTTGATGTGTAAGTATCATGGCACGCATGCTCACAAGACCGAGGATTGTAGGCAATTAAGGGAGGAGGTAGCCCATCTATTCAATGAGGGCCACCTTCGAGAGTCCCTCAGCGATCGAGCCAAGAATCATTTCAGAGAAAGCGATGCCAACATGAAAAATGAACATGAGGAACCCAACATGTCATTCATATGATCGTCGGTGGGGTCGACATTCCACAAGGACCCATATTCAAACGCACTATGGTATCAATCACTAGGGAAAAACGAACCCGAGATTATGTGCTCGAAGGCACTTTATCATTCAATAACGAAGAAGTAGAAGGCATTTCTCATCCCCACAATGACGCTCTGGTAATTTCAATCTTATTAAATAAAGTTTAAGTTAAGCGTGTTTAGTGGATCCAAGTAGCTCGGCAAATATCATCCGATCGAGGGTCGTGGAGCAGCTCGGCCTACAAAATCAAATCGCACCCGCAACTCGAGTCTTAAATGACTTTAATATGGCCAGTGAAACAACTAAAGGGGAGATTATTCTACCACTGAACATGGCTGGAACCATTCAAGATACCAAGTTCCACGTAATCGAGGGTGACATGAGGTACAATGCCCTGCTCAGAAAGCCTTGGATCCACAATATGAGGGAAGTCCCTTCGACTCTCCACCAAATAATGAAATTCCCGACGTCGGACGGTGTAAAAATAGTATACGGGGAGCCGCATGCTGCAAAAGAAATGTTTGCGGTCGATGAGGTAACAAGGCATGCCCCAAAGATTCTTTTCCACTTCCTAACATCGATCGGATGATCGATGCCACGGCCGACCACGAGATCCTTACTTTTCTCGATGCCTATTCCGGGTACAATCAAATCCAAATGAGCCCGGAGTACCAAGAAAAAACTTCATTTATCACCAAGTATGGAACATATTGTTATAAGGTAATGCCCTCCGGGCTAAAAAATGCATGAGCTACTTACCAACGCCTAGTATATAAAATGTTCGAAGAACAAATAGGTAAATCAATGAAAGTTTATATTGATGACATTCTAGTTAAGTCCCTGCGTGTAGAGGACCATTTGGCTCATTTGCAGGAAACGTTCGAGATTTTAAGGAAATACAACATGAAGCTAAACCCCAAGAAATGTGCTTTCGGGGTCGGTTCAGGCAAGTTCCTTAGCTTCATGGTATGGAATCGGGAGATCGAGATCAACCCCGATAAAATCAAGGCCATCGAAAACATCACCGTCGTGAACAGTGTAAAAGCCGTGCAGAGGCTGACTGGACGGATAGCTGCCTTAGGCCGATTTATTTCGAGGTCATCGGATCGACGTCACAGGTTTTTCTCTCTTCTCAAAAAGAAGAAGGACTTCGCCTGGACCCCGAAAAACCAACAGGAACTAGAGGAATTGAAGCGGTACCTATCAAGCCCACCACTGTTTCACACTCCAAAGGCAGATGAGAAACTTTACTTGTACTTGGCAGTATCGGAAGTCGCGGTAATTAGCGTCCTGGTTCGAGAAGAGCAAGGTACGCAATTTCTCGTTTATTATGTAAGTCGAACCTTAGGAGAAGCAAAAACTAGATATCCACATTTGGAGAAATTGGCACTTGCACTGACAAGCTGCTCTAGAAAGTTTAGACCATACTTTCAATATCACCCTATATGCGTATTAACAACTTACCCACTTCATAATAGTTTGCGCAAGCCCGAACAATCTGGCTAATTGGCCAAATGGGCCGTCAAACTCAGTGGGTACGATATCGAATATCAACCCCGGACTACCATCAAATCTTAAATTTTAGCGGACTTCGTGGCCAATTTCACGCCAACCCTCCTGCCTGAAGTTGAAAACGAACTCTTATTGAAATCAGGTACATCGCTGGGGGTATGGGCCCTTTTTATAGATGGTGCTTTGAATGTGAAGGGGTCCGGGCTAGGCATCATTTTGAAGCCGCCCATGGGTAGCACTATTAGACAGTCTATCAAAACCTCTAGATTGACTAACAATGAGGTCGAGTATGAGGCCATGATTGCAAGTCTCGAGCTAGCTAAAGGCTTGGGAGCAGAAGTCATTGAAGCCAAGTGCGACTCTTTACTGGTGGTGAACCAGGTAAATAAAACCTTCAAAGTTCGAGAGGATAGAATGCAAAGGTATTTGGACAAATTGCAGGTAACTTTGCACCGTTTCGAAGAATGGACTTTACAGCATGTACCTCGGGAACAAAACAGTGAGGTCGATGCACTTTCAAATTTTGGGTCATCGGTCGAGGAAGATAAGATCAGCTCAGGGACTGCCATTCAACTCTCGAAATCCGTGATCAAGGAAGGGCATGCCAAGATAAATTCTACAAGCATAACCTGGGACTGAAGGAACAAATACATCGAATACTTAAAGAATGGAAAGCTTCCATCGGACCCTAAAGAATCGAGGGCCCTATGAACTAAAGTTGCTTGTTTTACATTGGCCGAAGACGGAAAGTTATACAAAAGGACATTCGATGGACCATTGACAGTGTGTTTGGGACCAGGACAACTGATTATGTTGTACGAGAAGTCCATGAAGGCATCGTGGGAACCACTCCGACGCTGATTCACTTATTCGCAAAGTCATTAGAGCAGGATACTACTGGGATATCATGGAAAATGACTCTAAGGAGTTTGTTCGAAAATGTGATAAATGTCAAAGGTTTACACTGATGATCCACAAGCCCGGAGAACAACTTCACTCGGTCCTATCCCCATGGCCATTCATGAAATGGCGGATGGATATTGTCGGCCCTCTGCCATCAGCCCCAGGTAAAGCTAAGTTCATTTTATTTATGACTGACTATTTCTCTAAATGGGTCAAAGCACAGGCTTTCGAGAAGGTCAGAGAGAAAGAGGTTATAGATTTCATCTGGGATCACATCGCGTGTCGATTTGGGATACCCACAGAAATAGTATGTGACAATGGTAAACAATTTATCGGCAGTAAAGTGACAAAATTTATCGAAGACCATAAAATAAAAAGGATATTGTCAACACCGTATCACCCTAGTGGGAACGGACAGGCCGAATCGACGAATAAGACTATCATCCAAAACCTGAAGAAAAGGTTGAACGAAGCTAAAGGGAAATGGAGAGAAATTCTACCCGATGTCTTTTGGGCATATCGAACAACATCAAAGTCCAGTACAGGGGCAACTCCGTTTTAGTTAGTATATGGCTCCGAAGCCTTGATTCCAGTCAAAGTCAGAGAACCCAACACCAGGTTTCGACATGCAACGGAGGAATCAAACAACGAGGCTATGAATACTAGCCTCGAATTATTAGATGAAAAACGAGAAGCGGCACTCGTTCGAATGGCTGCACAAAAGCAACGAATCGAAAGGTACTACAATAGAAGAACCAACCTTCGCCACTTTAGGGTCGGGGACTTAGTCCTAAGGAAGGTCACCATCAACACTCGAGATCCTAAGGAAGGGTAGGGAACGATATAGTCAGAAAAGGGTCTTATAAACTCGGAACGATGGACGGCGAACCACTGCCAAACAACTGGAACATATCACTTCTCAAACGATATTATTGTTAAGGTATGACTTTCTCCCTTATTTTGTTTATATATATTCGACGCTAACTCATTGCAGGAGTTTGACCAAAGACATCGAGACCTCGGGTTTTAAAGTATGCGTTGCACTCTTTTCCCCTTAAATCGGTTTTTATCCCAAATGGGTTTTTCCGGTGAGGTTTTTAATGAGGCAACAATTATGTTCTACCTGAGGACAACTCAACAGTATCCAAGGCTTCTTTGCAATTAACCTCGAATACTGGGGGGCATCACCCTGAGATGTTGTATTCTCGAGAATAGTACTTCATGTCAAAGGGCCTCAATAGGGAAGCTTTGTAATGGGCCAAACGGTCAAGTAAACCGTGTCCATATAAATAAGTCGAGCCACGATCGCAAAACATGTGCGCATGTATAAACTATTCAAAGAAGCATTCTCTCTTCATTTAAACATTTTGTGTCTCGAAGAAAATTCTCTACTATACAAACCCCATACTTATGATATTGTGAGAAACGGCTCAAGAGCCAAAGTGAAAATATACACTCGGGGACTACCATCGATGATAGGCATTTTCAAATTATCTAAACTCAAATTCATAAGACCTCAAAGAGGCAACCCTCGATCTATAGGCCAAGGCCACCATTCTCGGGGACTGACATTTCGAACAAGTTCGAAATGTTATTGAGAAATAAGCCCAAGAAGCATACTCGAAGGCTACGGCCAAAATACTTACCTAAAGGCTACGGCCTAAATAACGCGGCTCAGAGACGTCCGAATTCTGCAATATCGATAGGCCTTCAAATTATTTGAAAAATCGGTTACAAAAGGCTACCCTCGGCAAATAATCAACAGGGCTTCCATAAAATCAGCTCTCTAAAAACCTAAGAGGTATCAAATTATCTTTAACACAAATGTGCTAAGGCACAAAAAGCAAAAGAGTTTCAACCGACATCGGACCCTCAAATAGCTCAATGGGTAAAAAATACATGATAAGGCATAAAGCAATTTTTACTAAGTCTTTTAAGCCAAAAGGGGAAAATAATAGTCGCCTTTTAGAGGCCATATGGGCCTAACCTAAAAGCGCCAAAGGGCCAATACATTTAGAGTTTGAGACTTTGTTCTCACTCAACTCGGACCTAAGGGTTCCACTATTCCGAGTTCAAATAAAGTTGACTTGAATTTAGCTCAAGGATCCTTCATAAAACCTTAAGGGGTATGTTACTATAAGTTCAAAAATTACCCATTATTTGATAAAAAAACCTAAGGGTTTGTTCTATTCTAAGTTCGAAACATACTCGAACTTAGTTATAAAAAGAGTGCAGTCATGGCATCAATCAAGCCATCCGAAATCTCGAACATATTATTAAGCTCGGGGACTCGCCTTGCGTGTCTAAAAAACCTAAGGGTTTGTTCTAAGTTCGAACTAGTGTTCACTCGATTACAGAGGCTGTAACAACAAAATTTTCACAAGGCAAAAGCACAAAACACATTTGAACATAAAACTTAGAAGACATTCAAAAGAAGTTTTTCTAGTATAAAAAAGGTTATGTACATGAGACAAAGTCCTAACTACGGCCGGTTTCGACCTCTTCTCCGGGAGCAACATCTCCTTCAGGCCCCTCATCGGATCCTCCTCGGCTGCCTTCTTCATCACCGTCTTCGTCATCGGAGGAGGCAAGTTTCCTGTCTTCGAGCACCTTGGCTCGGGCTATCTCATCGGAGAGGTCAAAACCTCGAGCATGGATTTCCTCGAGGGTTTATCTCCGGGATTAACACCTAGTCGAGTCATTGATCCATCGCTCTCGGTCAGAAGCCTCCCTTAGCTGCATTTGAGCAGCCTCAGCATCGGCCCGGTACATAGCAATGGTCTTGTCCGCCATGCCCTTTGTCTTCTCGATCTCCGCCTTGGCCTCAGCAAGCCCGGTTTCAAGCTCCTCAATCCTCTTGGCTTGGGCCGAGCTTTTCTCTTTCAGGCCCCGAAGTTGAACCTGGGCCGATGACAATTTGGCCAAGGTAGTTTCTTTTTCCACAGCCAGGTGGTCCATATTCTCCTTCCAGCGATCACAATTGGCCTTGACCTGATCGACTTTTCCCCGAAGCATCTCGATCCTTTCAACCTTTCGTTGCAGCTGAGATAATGATGTATTAGCCTCCATAGTTGGGCCGAGTCCATACTTTATCAAAAGGATGCGCACCTGCTTATCTAGCTCGGCCTCTTCCTCACGAGCCTTGGCCAAATCCGTTTGAAGGTCCTTTATAGTTTTGTCATTTTGGCCGCAAAGAAGCTTCAGAGTGTTCCTCTCATCCGAGACCTTTTGGAGCTCGGTTTCACACTGGCTATGGTCAGCTCAAAACTTGGTGAAGGCCTATACAAAAAAGGAAAACACAAGTCAGATTTAGAGAAAAAAGAGTAAAGAAAAGAAGTACAGTAAACTGATTCTTACCCTAGATAAGAGACGTTGGGCCTCTTCTAAAAGGATAGAAGCGTCACTGATATCAGAGGCATCATCGACTCCAGTAAAGAAGTCCCGAAAGGGATCCCCTACACTAGAGCTTCTGCCTATATCAGGGGTCTTCAACTCTCGAGCCTCTCTTAGTGCCTCCTCAAGAAAAGTTGGAAGAAAATTAGGCTTGGTCAGGCCTGCATGAAAGAAAATTAGTGACGAATAAAGTACAAAAAGTGTTTCAGAACATGAAAAAGGAGATCCTTACCGTGGTTCTTGGCCTCCCATCTGCCCCTTGCCAAATCACACCATGTGCGTTCGGCATAAGTGGAAGTTGAGGCTAACTTTCGAACCCAATCTTCGAGGTCAGGTACCGCTTGAGACATCCAAGGAATAGCTACATGTCGAAAGGGGATATCAGGCGAAGTCGAAGAAGGTACGAAGAACAAAGTTTAAAAGATCACTTACGGTCGAAGTTCCACTCCTCAAGGAATGGCATCTTCTCTTCGGGGATAATGTCATGGGTCCTCACCCATATAAAATGGCTCATCCAACCCCTATCCTTGTCCTCGTCGATGCTCGAGAACAAGGCCTTCGTTGCCCGGCGTTGGAGCCTGATTAGTCCTCGATAGATTCGAGGCCAGTACAATCGCATGAGATGATTTAAAGTAAACTCTAGCCCCTCGGGCTCGCTAGAGAAGAAGCGCAGCATGATTACTATGCGCCATAGAGAGGGGTGGATTTGGCCGAGGGTGTTCTGATATCTTTTACAGAGATCAATAATCACTGGGTTGAGGGGACCTAATGTGAAGGGATAAGTGTAAATACTTAGGAACCTCTCCACATAAGCGGTGATGCTCTCTTCGGGAGAAGGAATTCCCACCACGACCTCGGGACCCCAGTTGCAGTCCCTCTTCATGGCCTCGAGGTGGCTCTTTGTTATCGAGCACATGTACATCGACACATTTTGATCGTGGGGAAGCGGCTCCACTGGCGCCTTGTCACCGGACGGCCGGGAAGAGGAGCAAGAAGCTTTCGCCTTCTGCGGTATGGTCTTTGAGGTTTTCGCCATTTGTATAAGTAAATAAGAGCGAAGGTGGCACTACAGACGGCGAAAAGGAAGAGACTAAAAGAGTGGTTTCGGTGCTAACGAAGGTGTCACTACAGACGGCGAAAAGGAAGAGACTAAAAGAGTGAAAAGACTTAGAGGTTTGATTAGAGCAAAAGTAAAGTTTGATTCAATGAAGGAGCGGGTATTTATAGGGTCACGGCGACGGTTCGGTGGCGCTAGTGGTCGGCCGTAACTAACAGGCATTAATGATTTGGGGAACTAAACCGACGGGACATTTCGGTCATATCTGTCACTTACGTCATGAGGACGACGTCATGATCGAGGTTTCGGAAAATCAAGGCTCAAACCGTTTCTTATCATTTTATTCCAAGAAACGCGAGGACTATCTGTACACGGTCGAAATCGGACATGTCCGATTTCATAGGCACGAGGAACTGCCTCAAGAGTAAGCACGTAATATACCAAGCTCAAGCTCAATGGCAGTGTATGGAGCATGAAGATCGAAGTGCTCGCTGAAGATCAAGACCGAGCATGACCGACTTCGAGTAAGGCATAATAACGGAATGGCGAGATATTAGCAACCGACCGAAGATCTCGGCGAAAATCCCGGAACAGATCGAATCAAGCGGTTATTGACGCCAATCATGGGATTTGTTTCCGTTATTAGAATTGTACCTTATTTAGGATTCCTCTACTATATAAAGAGGGACCCCATTCATTTGTAAGGGAGAATTATTCACTGACAAACATATACACATACATTGCTTTCTCTATTTCACTTACTATCTATTACTGCTCATCACTATTTATTTTCTGTTCTTTATTGTTCTTGTTACCCAACCTCGAGACCATCTCGAATCGATGTCGAAAGCACTACCAGAACACTGGTTTGATTTATTTTACTATTCAGATTATCTATTTAATTCCTTGTTTATCAATTAGTATTGGATTAAATCACGTATTCTTGAAACCATTAAATAAGTTTAATTGTTACTCGAAATTCTGGATAAACAGAAACATATTTAGAAGTAAGTGAAGTCATAGAAAGGCTTTCGGAAACTGGTAGGTCTCGAAGGCAAATTAAGAACATACGTAAACGTGAGTGGAATCGTAGAAACTTGTCTGGACAGATAGGCTTCAAAGGAAACAAGAAACTCATATGACATGGAGGATACTTACGTACTTATGAATCATTCTTATCTATAAACTTGAAGACATGAAGTATCGTTCGATACAAAAAACATTTCTCTCGAGACATAAGAAAACTCGTTTAAGCCTAAGGGCAAAACCAACCTTTCAATATATGAAACATAACCTCAAAAAACATGTAAGAGACTTATTTAAACTTCTGGCAGAAATACACCATCACTAAACCCCGTAGGAACTGGAAATTTCATAACGTTCTTATCGAACTTATTTTACGAGTTCTAACATAGTCACACAATCTAGAGAATTTTGGAGTACTTGGTTTAGAATAAGCTATGAATAGCTACAATTCACAAATGGGATATATTTCCATCCTTCGGGAGATCACATCATATATACGAGATACTTTATCTAGGAAACCGAATAGGTATTTCAAAATTGAGATGTTCAGCATTACATACCTCGATTCTCAACCTTAAGACTACGAGGAATCAATACTTTCGCTATGAGCTTCAATCAATAAAGAACATTAAATATGAAGAATAGTATCAACAATAACAGACCGACATCATGTTTTAGTCAAATAAACAATTCATCAAATAATCAGAGAGTGACGAGCTCCCGAGACTTACAATTCATCCGTGTTCTCCACACCCAACTTTATCCGAACTCAGAAAAACACCATACAACCTCTCCATCAAATAAAACAATACTCCCCAACTTCATCTTACATAGGACAACCAACAACACAAACAACCACATACTTATATTATACGAGCCACACAACTTAAACTCACGGCTTTTGATCACGGTCCCATGGGTCCTTATATGGATCCATAAGCATAACTAGAAGAAGGCTTCTTACCATTACTACTACAACCAATGAACTTTCACTTAGAATTCATTCGACGAACTCCTTTGAATTGCTATGTTCCAACGCAAGATCGGTGTTAGAATCATGTAATCAATGGAGGGATATCCACGTTTAACTTTGGAATTGACTTACCTTGAAGATGGAGAGCAAGAGAGATCATTTGGAGCTCCGATGGTCTGCTCTTGAATTGAAAATTAGATAAAATGAGGATAGAACCGACTTGGGGGACTTATATGTCTGCAGCCTTGGATGTGTCACGTGTCCGTATGCACTTGGGCACTTTGCAGGTCCGTAGTAAAACATGCATAACTGTTTATACTAAGGTCATATTGATAAACGATTTATTGAGTTAAAAACTAGACTCAAATATTTTTAATGTGTTAGGTAATTCGCCACCTAACTCATCATACAAAGGAAGATACGCATGTTTGAAGTTGAAGTTTGTGCAAACTTATTTGAATTACGGGTCCATAGTGTTACTTCTTTCTTCTTCTTTTGTATTGAACTTCTGTTAGCTGAATTTCTGAAGGATCTAGTTGAAGTCGAAATGTATTCTGAAATTTATGATATAGTAATTGTTTATTAAACATAAATGTAACTTTGAGAATTATCGTTGTTCACACTTTAAATCCCTGAATCATTTTGGGATTTTATCCTTTTATACACTAATATCTTGATCTGTATACTTGAACACAACTTATTCTTGCCAATTCGGAAAAATTTACTGATGTAGGAAGGTTCAGTTCCTAGTCCAAGGATATGGGGTATTACAGTAAGGTCCAATGTAGTTTAATAACTAATTCAATCCTCATCCATTAGTTTATGCTCACTTTTATATAAGTTGACTATGCCACTTAAAGTTGACAATAGACTGTTAAGAATGTTTATTGATCAAGGTTGGTTGATTAGGGTTCAAGGTTAGAGTTCAGGGTTTATAAACTATGTAATAATTTTATTGCGACGAGTGGTTGATAGATGATAAAATGCCATAGCGTGGCCTTTACTAAATGAACCCCTATTCTTGACTTGAAAATTACCTATTTGACCTGGTTATTATAAACCTCAATTATCAATACACATTTTCTTGTTCCTTTTTATATTTTTGGGAAAATATTCATTCACACCTAAAATATGAGCCGCGGGTCGAGTGTCTCTTGTGGGTCAAGAAAGAGATGTCATGATGGTATTGTTGTCATGCCCAACCCTGGGGAGCGCGACCGACGCTCAATCGAGATATCCCAGTCAAGCAAGCCTAATTGATGCTTTCTACCCAACTATACATATGAATAATATGATGATGAATACCAAGAGTTAGACAAACCAGAGAATAAAATGATGTAAGGCCCCGTAAAATATTACCTAAAATCCAAGATTTCGTGGTGTCGAAGTAGACTTATGTGTTGACGATTGTAGGAATTCGGACTTTTTGGGTTGAACAGTGCGTTGGAGAGTTGAAGAAAACTTTTAGAAGTGCAGGGCATTTTCTGCGGCCTATGCTGCGGTCGTAGAACTGATCTGTGGACCGCAGATCTGCCGCAGACTGAGGCATAAATCTGGGCAATGTTTTTGGACCATTATGCGGCCGTATAATCATTTTGCGGGCGGTATAACCTATCGCAGACCCAGCACAAAAATTTCCGAAGGGCAGTTCTGCGGCGCATTATGCGATCGCATAATAGATTTGCGTACCGCAGACCGGTCGCAGAGTGAGGAAAGGGTATCCAGTTTCAAAGGGCCATTATGCGGCCCATTTTGCGGACTGCAGAAGCACTATGCGGTCGCATATGCGACTGCAGATCTCTATCGGGGCTTCATTTTTCTAATTCTTTTTACCGGCCCTATTTTGATTAAAAGCCCTTGGGGCTCGTTTTGAAAGAGAAAATCTCATATTTTAGAGAGAAGGGAGAGTGTTCTAGAGAGAGAGGAGGAAACCCTAGGCTAATTGTTCATCAATTCTTGCTCAAGACTTGGAGAATTCACAAGGAAAACTCACAAGGTATTTATCCAAAAGGAAAGGTTCTAACCCTAGTCTTCAATTGTGAGTTTAGGTAGAAGATGGGTAATTGGGAGTATGATTCTTGGGTATGAGAGTTGTTAGTTATGCATGTATGTAGATATGAGGATGGTGGGGAGGTAATTGAACTAGTATGAGTAAACTCTTAGTATTGAATTAGTTGTGGAGTGAAGGAAATCTTGTGGAAGAACCTTGTAATCAAATTCGCACACTTAGTGTTTGGTAAAATGCTCAAATGAGCTGAAACTATGAATATCTTCCGAATTTGTATTCAATTTTCCTATGTCTCTAAATAGATTGAAGTTGCAAGGATTTTCAGAACTGTGTAGTGATTTAAGAAAATCTCAAAGCGAGGTATGAAGGCTAAACTCTTCTTCCACTATCAAAATTTCCGAATCCTTGCAAAATTATATCATGTATAGTCGAACTTAAAACGCTATTGATGTGGGGTATTCAAATTAGTTAAGTTGATTCCCGATTGGCATAACGTGTTAGTACACTCGTGTATTAATGATTCTCTATTTTTGACTTAATTATCTTATACCCCCTTTTTGGGAAGAAGATCTTGTAAGAAATCAATGTGATTAAACATTTATTTCTCATATGATGAGACCTTGTGAACTTACACTTGCTAAGGCCAAAGGTGCCACATGGTTGATTAAAAGGGAACTCTCTTGTACAAACTATTATCGTTTTGGAAATTCGAAGTGTGGCATTGTGAATATACCTCCACCCGCATACATTGGGGTGACGTGGCGGGGCCGCTTTGTGTAGAGTTGTGGTATTGTGAATACACCTCCACCCGCATACATCGGGGTGAGGCGGCAAGGCCACTTTGTGCAGAGTTTGTGGCATGGTGAATGCACCTCCACCCGCATACCTTGGGGTGAGGCGGCAGGGCCGCTTTGTGTAGAGTTTCTGGTATTGTGATTACACCTCCACCCGCATACGTTGGGGTGAGGCGGCAGGGCTGCTTTTATCTAAAGGTAGTTGTAGAGGATCCTAGACTTATGAATTTATAAATATTATTGAAAGCTCTTAATAAATTTGCTATGGATTTAGTGGCTAACTAAGCCTTTTATTGTTACCATGATTCATCTTATTCATGCTGTATTTCCAAGTCCTTACATAGGTGTTTGGTTTTCGTACTAGTACTATTCAACATGTACTAACGTCCTTTTGCCGGGGGCCCTGCATCTTTAATGGATGCAAGTGGTTCCATAGCAGGTGGTATTGACCAGTGATAGCAGCACCCCCTCTCCTCAGCTGACTTGGTGAGCCCCACTTCATTCTGGGGTCCTGTATCTCTTGTTCCATGTACATAGTGTTTTGAGGTATAGCCGGAGCCTTGTTGCGGGCACTGTCGTAGTACTCTTTTGTTTCTGTTAGAGGCTCCGTAGACATAGTGTGGGTTGTATCTGTTCTTGGGAAGGTTAAACTAAAATTGTTGTAATGGCGTAACTAATAAAAATGAAATGGTGATATTCTCATGACATATTAATGTCAAATTTAGTAGGCTTGCTCGACCGGGTTCACTCGGTTGAGCACCGGTCTCGCTCCCCGAGGTTGGGGTGTGACAAACTTAGTATCAGAGCCTAAGGTTTTAAAGTGTCCTAGGATGTCTCGGAGCCGTGTCTAGTAGAGTCCTTCTTATCAGTGTGTTGTCGACCACATCTATAATTAGGGGGCTACTTGGACATTTAAGAATGAAACCCTTCATTGATGTTCTCGATCGTGCGATAAAGCTGATTGTAAGATTGTTCCTCCTTTAAATCATGCTTTGATCTAACTTTTAGTACATGGCGCATAGGAAGAATGCAAGAACTGGCCAAAGAGCCAATGTCACCCAGGAGTGGCAGTTGATTCCATATTTGATGATGCGGGTGAGCACCCGAGGGGTAAGGATATTCCCCCAATTACTTCACCGCCTGAATCTACTATTCCTGCTCCGACTGCACCAGTTCCTACACCTACTGAAGGTGCAACGATCCCTCCAACTGATATTCCAGTTCCATCCCCAGCTCCAGCTTCCGGTCCAGGTCTTTCTAATAGGGATCTTAGGGGAGCCATACAAATGTTGGCTTAAATAGTGGCCTCTTAAGCCTAGAGATCAAACGTTGCACCCACTTCTTCTAGTCAGCCAGGGGATTCCGCTAGTTCTACGGTGGGCAGGTTTCTCCAGTTGGATCCTCTAGTGTTCACAGGTACTGATCCTGAGGAGGACCCCCAAAACATCATTGATGAGATACACAAGACTCTCTGAGTTATGCATACTACTGAGACAGAGGGCGTGGAGTTAGCCTCCTACCACCTGAAAGGGGTGGCCTATTCTTGGTTTGAGATATGGGAGGAGTCCCGTGAGGAGGGGAGCCCTCCAGCGAGGTGGAGTAAGTTCACCGATGCATTTATGGATCATTTCTTGCCTACCGATACTAAAGCGGCCCGTGCCGCTAAGTTTGAGAGCGTGAAGAAAGGTAGCATGAATATGTGGGAGTACCATATGGAGTTCGGGCGTCTGTCCAAGTATGCTATTCACATGTTGCCCACTATGGAGGCTAGAGTGCGCCGGTTTGTGCAGGGTCTTAGCCCCTTGGTTATTAATGAGGCCGCTACAGCTGCCTTGAATTCTGATATGAATTATTGGAAGATGGTGGCGTTTGCTCAAGCTACAGAGGAATGTAAGCAGAAAAATAGAAGGGAGTGTAAGGGTAGCAGCAAGGCACGACCACGGGCAACTTGGGTGGTTCTTCTGGTGGTGGTAGGTCAGCATTTAGGGGAGGGTCATCAGGTCCATCTCAGTCATTCCCTCAGTGTTTGATGAGTGCACAGCCATCCGGGCCCAGTCAGGGCAACAGGAGATCCCACCAGCAGGGTCGTCCTGGAGGGAGCTTCTACTAGCAGCGGAGGCCCCCATGCCCTAAGTGTGGGAGGATGCACTTTGGGGCCTTCTTCATGGACCTACCTATATGCTACGGGTGCGGTATGAGGGGTCATATTAAGAGGGATTTCGTTTGTCCCGCCGGATCATGGGCAGAGGTGCGGCAAAGCCAGCTAGTTCTGCAGCTACCACATCCATAGCACCTCATCCATCTCGAGGCACCCAAGCACTCGCAGGGCATGGTGCAGCTAGGGTAGTGCACATAGTTCGAGAGAACCCAGCAGATTTTATGCTATGCGTAGGCATCGGGAATCAGAGGCTTCTCCAGATGTTGTCACAAGTATATTAATTATCTAATCCCATGATGTATATGCTCTCATTGATCCCGGTTCTACTTTATCATATGTTACTCCCTATGGTGCTATGGAATATGGGATAGAACCGGAACAACTCCATGAGTCGTTCTCTGTATCTACCCCAGTTGGTGAGTGTATTATGGCCGCACGGGTTTATAGGGATTGTATTATCACGGTGCGTGGTCGGGACACCATGGCCGATCTCATTGAATTGGGGATGGTTGATTTTGATGTAATAATGGGGATGGATTGGCTTTATTCATGTTTTGCTAAGCTTGATTGTTGAACCAGAACCGTTAGGTTTTAATTAACAAATGAGTCAGTGATTGAATGGAAGGGGAATGATGTGGTGCCGAAGGGTAGGTTTATTTCTTACCTTAAGGCCACGAAGATGATTAACAAGGGGTGTATCTACTATTTGGTCCGTGTTTTGGCCACCGATGTTGAGGCACCTACACTTGAGTACGTGCTTGTTGTGAATGAATTTCTGAAGGTGTTTTCGGATGAGCTCCCTAGGATCCTGGCAGACATGGAGATTGATTTTGTGATTAATGTGATGCCAGGCATGTAGCCTATATCTATTTTGCCCTACATAATGGAACCGGTAGAATTGAAAGAGCTAAAGGAACAATTGAAGGATTTGTTAGAGAAGGGTTTCATTTGGCCGAGTGTGTCACCTTGGGGCACACCGGTCCTTTTTATAAGGAAGAAAT
Organism: Nicotiana tabacum; assembly: GCF_000715075.1. Lineage (NCBI taxonomy): Eukaryota > Viridiplantae > Streptophyta > Magnoliopsida > Solanales > Solanaceae > Nicotiana > Nicotiana tabacum. Next base: position 53,546,418 of record NC_134092.1, on the reverse strand, counting down.
ATGGGTCACTGAGAATGTGTATTAACTATCGGCAACTCAACAAGGTCACGATCAAGAATAAATACCTACTGCCAAGGATTGATGACTTGTTTGTCCAATTGCAAGGTGCTAAGTACTTCTCCAAGATCGATTTAAGATTCGGGTATCACCAATTGAAGATCAGGGTGCAGGATATTCCGAAAATAGCTTTCAGGACCCGATATGGGCACTTTGAATTTCTGGTAATGACTTTTGGGCTAACAAATGCCCTAGAAGCTTTCATGGATCTTATGAACTGAGTTTTCAAGTTGTTCCTTGACTCTTTTGTGATAGTGTTTATTGACGATATCCTAGTATATTCGCGAAGTTGAGAGGACTATGCTGATCATCTCAGGGCAGTTCTACAGACTCTATATCAGCACAAGTTGTATACAAAGTTTTCGAAATGTGAATTTTGGCTTAAATCTATTACGTTCTTGGGTCATGTCATATCCAGAGAAGGAATTGAGGTTGATCCACAGAAAATTGCAACTGTGAAGAACTGGTCTTGACCTACTACCCCAACAGAGATTTGTAGTTTCTTGGACTTAGCTGGATATTATAGGAAGTTTGTGGAGGGGTTCTCTACTATTGCCTCTCCGTTGACTAAATTGACGCAGAAGGCGGTTATGTTCCAATGGTCAGATGCTTGTGAAAGGAGCTTCCAAGAGTTGAAATCAAGATTAACTACGACACCAATGTTGACCCTACCAGAGGGTACAAGTGGATTTGTGGTATATGGTGATGCTTTAAGAATCGGACTTGGGTGTGTATTAATGCCACATGACAAGGTTATAGCTTATGCATCTAGGCAACTCAAGAATCATGAAACGAACTATCCAACACATGACTTAGAGCTTGCGACAGTGGTATTTGCATTGAAGATTTGGCATCATTATTTGTATGGGGTCCATGTGGACATATTCATGGAGCATAAGAGTCTTCAATATATTTTCAAATAGAAGGAATTGAATCTGAGGCAGAGAAGATGGCTTGAGTTACTCAAAGATTATGACATCGATATCCTATATCATACGGGGAAAGCTAATGTTGTGGCAGATGCTCTTAGCCAGATATCTATGGGTAGCTTGGCTCACTTGGAGGCATATCAAAAGCTGAAAGTTCATCGGCTGGCTAGTTTGGGAGTTTGACTTACAGACTCTAGTGAAGGAGGGTTGATTGTGCAAAATAGGGCTGAATCATCGCTTGTGGTGGAAGTCAAGGAGAAACAATACAACGATCCATTGTTGGTACAATTGAAGGAGGGAATTCATACAGGTTTGTCAGCTGTAGTAGCTATGACGGCCTTGTCGGCCTAGCTTTATATTGATATTTAGCTAGTGCTAGTTTCCATTCAGTTTTATATTTTGCTTCGCAAATTGTCTTGCAAGGTGGCCCCATGGCCAAAGTATGACATTATGTGTTCAGAGTCCCTTAGTCGCAATTTGGTACGCCAGGTTAGGTGAGGCACGGGGTGCTTGTCTCGCTCCTAGGTTCGGGGCGTGACACATAGTTCCTTCAAGATAAATACTTTTCAAATATAAACTTTTCAAGTAATATCCTTCGAGTATATTCCAAATGTGGATGGCCTTCGGGAAAGAATCATGATCGAGACTCACACTTCTAGGTATTCCGTGCACCCGGGCTCTGCAAAGATGTATCATGATCTTAGGGAAGTCTACTGGTGGAATGATATGAAGAGGAATGTTGCGGACTTTGTGGCAAGATGTCCAAATTGTCAGCAAGTTCAGGCCGAGCACCAAAGGCCCGATGGGTTAGCACATAACATAGAAATTCCAATGTGGAAGTGGGAAATGATCAATATGGACTTTGTGGTGGGACTACCTCGCACGCCTCGCAAGTTCGACTCAATTTGGGTAATTGTGGACCGACTCACAAAATTAGCACACTTCTTACCTATCAAGGCTACCGACACCGCATAACAGTATGCTCAGTTGTATATCAAGGAAATAGTCAGGTTGCATGGCACTCTAGTTTTTATTATCTCAGATTGGGGGGCACAGTTCACGGCTAATTTTTCGAAGAAGTTTTAGCAAGGTTTGGGTACTCAGGTGAATCTTAGTACAACCTTTCACCCACAGACTGACGGGCAGGTAGAGCGGACTATTCAGACACTAGAGGATATGTTGCGAGCTTGTGTTCTTGACTTCAGGGGTAGCTGGTATGATCATTTGCCGCTCATAGAATTTGCCTACAACAAAAGTTATCATGCTAGTATCCAGATGGCACCGTTCGAGGCTTTATATGGCAGGAGATGTAGATCTCCCATTGGGTGGTTCATGATTGGGGAAGCGGAGTTGATAGGGCCAGACCTCATACATCAGGCTGTAGAGAACGTTAAGATTATTATAGAACGGTTGAGAACTGTCTATATTCATCAGAAGTCCTATTCGGATATACGTCATAGGGATTTGAAGTTCAAATAATATGATTATGTATTCTTGAAGGTTTTCCCTATGAAGGGAATAATGCGGTTTGGTAAGAAAGGAAAATTGAGTCTGAGGTATGTCAGACCGTACAGAATCATTCATAGGATTGGCCATGTAGCTTATAGGCTAGAACTACCTCCAGAGATATCTTTGATGCACCCGGTGTTTCAATATCCATGTTGAAGAAGGTGGTTGGAGATCCATCACATATTGTTCCGGTTGAGACTATCGAGGTTAATAAATAATTGACTTATGAAGAAATTACAATTGCCATTCTTGATAGGCAAGTTCGAAAGTTGAGGAATAAAGAGATTGCCTCCGTGAAAGTGTTATGGAGAAACCAACAAGTCTAAGAGGCCACCTGGGAGGCCGAGGAAGAAATGAATAAGAAATACCCTCATTTGTTTGAATAGTCATGTATTTATAAAGTTGTGTTCTATGAAAGTGTTAGGAGTTTACCTTCTATGAATTATGTATCATTTGTACAGTTAATGTTAAGGGTGTTCATTTTTTGGTGATATACTGCTCGTGAGGCCACGGTTTCCATTCTTTTTATGTTATGTTATGTCATTGGTTCATGTATATGTTGTTAGGATTGGTTTCTGGGATTCTCTGATAGGTGCATAGGCCCAGTTACAGGGGAAATTCTGGCAAAAATTTTGGAAATTTGGGGAGTTAGTCGAAAATTGAAACTGCTGGTGTGTGCTATAGAAGCTGAGTCACATTGGGTGCTAATGGTGACTTTTGACCCTTATTCGAGGACGAATGATCCTAAGTGGGGGAGGATGTAAGGCCCCATAAAATTTACCTAAAACCCGGGGTTTCATGGTGCCGAAGTAGACTTATGTGTTGACGATTGTCAGAATTCGAACCTTTTGGGTTGAACAGTGCGTTGGGGAGTTGAAGAAATATTTTGGATGTGCAGGGCATTTTCTACAGCCCATTATGCGACTGCAGACCGATCGCAAAGTGAGGCAGGGGTGCCCAGTTCCGGAGGGCCGTTATGCGGCCTATTTTTCGGACTGCGGAAGCATTATGCGATCGTATAAGCGACCGCAGATCTGTGTCGGGGCTTCATTTTTCTAATTTTTTTTACCCGAACCTATTTTGATTAAAATCCCTTGGGGCTCATTTTGAAAGAGAAAATCTAATATTTTAGAGAGAAGGGCGAGTGTTCTAGAGAGAGAGCAGGAAACCTTAGGCTAATTGTTCATCAATTCTTGCTCAAGACTTGGAGAATTCACAAGAAAAACTCACAAGGTCTTAATCCAAGAGGTAAGGTTCTAACCTTAGTCTTCAATTTCGAGTTTAGGTAGAAGGTCGGTAATTGGGAGTATGATTCTTGGGTAGGAGAGTTATTATCTATGCATGCATGTAACTATGAGGATGGCGGGAGGTAATTAAACTAGTATGAGTAAACTCTTGGTATTAAATTAGTTGTGGAGTGAAAGAAATCTTGTGGAAGAACCTTATAATCAAATTCGCACACCTAGTGTTTGATAAAATGCTCAAATGAGCTGAAACCATTAATATCTTCCTAATTTGTGTTCAATTTTGCTATGTCTCTAAATAGATTGAAGTTGCTAGAATTTTTGAAACTGTGTAGTGAATTAAGGAAATCTCAAAGTGAGCTATGAAGGCTAAACTCTTCTTCTAGTATCGAAATTCCCGAATCCTTGTAAAATTATATCATGTGTAGTCGAACTTGAAATGCTACTGATGTGGGATATTCAAACTAGTAAAGTTGATTCCCGATTGGAATAACATGTTAGAACCCTCGTGTGTTAATGATTCTCTATTTTTGACTTAATTATGTTATACCCGTTTTTGGGAAGAAGATCTAGTATGAAATCAATGTGATTAAATATTTATTTCTCAAATGATGAGACCTTGTGAACTTACACTTGCTAAGGCCAAAGATGCCAAATGGTTGATTTAAAAGGGAACTCTCTTGTACAAACTATTATCGTTTTGGGAATCTGAAGTGTGGCATTGTGAATACACCTCCACCCGCATACATTGGGGTGAGGCGGCGGGGCCGATTTATGTAGAGTTGTGGTATTGTGAATAAACCTCCACCCGCATACATCGGGGTGAGGTGGCAAGGCCGCTTTGTGTAGAGGTTATGGCATGGTGAATGCACCTCCACCGGCATACACTGGGGGTGAGGCGGCAGAGCCGCTTTGTGTAGAGTTTCTGGTATTGTGATTTCTCCTCCACCCGCATACGTTGGGGTGAGGCCGCATGGCCGCTTTCTATAAATGTAGTTGTAGAGGATCCCTAACTTATTAATTTATAAATGTTATTGAAAGATCTTATTAAATTTGATATGGCTTTAACGGCTAGCTAAGCCTTTTATTGTTACCAAGATTCATCATATTCATGTTGTATCTTCAAGTCCTTGCATAGGTGTTTGGTTTTCATACTAGTACTATTCGACATGTACTACCGTCCCTTTTACCGGGGATGCTGCATCTTTAATGGATGCAGGTGGTTCCATAGCAGGTGGTATTGACCAGTGATAGCAGCACCCCCTCTCCTCAGCTGACTTGGTGAGCCCCACTACATTCTAGGGTCATGTATCTCTTGTTCCATGTACATAATGTTTTGAGGTATAGCCGGAGCCTTGTTGCCAGCACTGTCATAGTACTCTTTCGTTTTTGTTAGAGGCTCCGTTGACATAGTGTGGGTTGTATCTGTTTTTGGGAAGGTTAAACTAAAAATGTTGTAATCGTATCATCTGATCCATTTTAACTATAATTGTACAATGTACTGTTTTGGAGATTTGTTAATGACGTAACTAATGAAAATGAACTGGTGATATTCTCATGACCTCTTATTGTCTAATTAATGAAAGGTACTTTCCTCTTTATTCTTGGGTTAGTTGGGTAGAAGGTATTGTAAAAGCTTGCTTGATCGGGGTATCTCGGTTGAGCTGGTCGCGCTTCCTGAGGTCGGTGCATGACAAATGTACAACAGCAGTTTCATTACTTATAAAAACACTATTTACGATTTTCAAAATATTACAAGTTCATGGTTTAAAAGTGGAAACATGTCAATAAACTACAACACTTTTAGTTTGTTACCTCAAACGAAATACAACCCCACAACATATCTACGGAGCCTCTAAGGGAATAAGAATATAATATGTAAGTGTCGGTGACAAGGCCACGGCTATACCTTAAAAGTAATATACAAGGGAAACAAAATGACACAAGGCCCCGATGTGGAGTAAGGCTCACCGAATCAGCTAAGAAGATGATATGATGCTATCAATGATGAATGCTACCTGCTAAGGAACCACCCGCATCCATTAAAGATACAGCGCCCCCGACAAAAGCGACATTCATATAGAATAGTACTAGTATAGGTAAAGCTAAATACCCTCTCATAGAATGGAATACCAACACAAAGGAAAGAAATGTAGTAGCAGTAAGTAAGTCTATAATATTTAAATGCCAAGTTAAAATCAAAGTAAAACTTTCAAATAAGCAATAATAATTTAAGTTGGGAGATCCTTGGTATTGACACATCACCATGCCTATGGAATGGAGTCCGATCGGCTAAGTCGTCTCACCCGATCCATGAGGAGTGAAATAATAATACAATACCACCATGTGCATGGCATGGCATCCGATCTCCGCCCGATCGGCTAAGCCGTCTCACTGCAATGTCGTGTGGATCAGCATGATCTTTCTAGTTATAATCTTATCTCAATCAAGGGGAATAATCACATTATACTATAATGGGAACTCACCCCTCAATCAACTCCTACACCGGCACGTGCAGTTTCGGGCTTGGGCATTTATGACCCAGCCTTCCTCGGTGACCTAACGATACTCCCAAAAACATTTATCACATAAAAGAATTACATATGTTTCATAGCCTTTCATACTTTCTTTCATTTTAGTGGCATTCTTGGCTTTACATGTAAGTCGTCATTCCTGGCATAACAACCGCATTTCATATTTCATACTTCCATACTCTCATTCTTTCGCTTTTAAGGATCATCATAAATCATTATCATAAAGTACATATGGAAATCATGACTTTAAATACATGAGTAATAAGACACTTAAACACATTGAAATTTCTTCCCAAAAGAGTGCACAATGATTTGGAATGGAAACATGGATTCAAGTCATAAGCATTAGGTACAATAACCATATTTGAAATATTTTTCCAACAGAGAGCAACATCATAGGAAATTTGGAACACGACTTGAGTACATAAGCATTCAGATAAATAAATTGGTAGAGGTAATTAGGAACAACAAGAATAGGGGCTTGAACAAATCACATTTTGAATTTACAAGGAACTTATGGATTCCGATTCTATAGAAGGAGTTTAGCCAACATACCTCATTTGACCTTTTTCGTAGAATTACTACAACCTTCCACTACCTTTAGCAACTTCAATATGTTGAAACATTATCAAATTGAAACATAATTAGGAAGGTGCTCATAAGTTTAACTCATTTAGGCATTTCTTCAAACAACAATATACGAAATCGATTACAAAGTTCTATGATGGAAATCCTTCATCCCACAACCAACCCCAGGTCAATAATTCACCCACATTAGTTCAAAAACTTCATACCACAATCATTGGCACATGCATGCACAAATGACTACTCCTAACCCAAGAATCATGCCTCTCATTCCTCATATTCAACCCCAAATTCGAAATTGAGAGTTGGGGTAAAAACCTTACCTCTTTAGTAGAAGAATTTGGAGCTCCTCCCCTTGAATTGAGAGCTTCTCCCCTTTGAGCGAGGTCTATGATCACAGACTGAACCGTGAAATAGGTATGCAGTCTGCGAAGTGGGCCACAAAATAGCCCTCCAATACGGGGTTGGTCTGATCAAATCTACAGCCGATTCTGTGGTCGGTGGATCGATTCCGCAGTCACACATTGGACTACAGAATCTCCTTCCAATATTTTCCATGTTTATTATGTGACGGATGTGCGGCCCATGAAATGGTTATGCGATCATATATTGGACCGTGAAAGGACTTTCAAAATCAAGCTTCTTCTGGTTCAATCCGCGATGATTTTGCGATCACCTGAAAAGTTCTGCGGTCACATAATGGACCGCAGAAACACCATGTTCTGCAAAAATTTCCACCATTTTTATAATGCATTGCACAATCCGAAAGTTCTGTAGAAAATTATCTGCAACCTTTCAAACTCATTAGCCTATCTTAGCACCATAAACTTTAAATTCTTGGCAAGATTTTATGGGGCCTTACAATTGCTATGAGCCTATTCATAGTTAAATCTTTGGTTAATATTGGACGGTGATTCTCAAAGTGCTCTAATCCTAAGGTAAGATAAATATTAGATTTTATCCCTTTTCAATTTTCTTCCAATTTGTGCATTGCTCTGATTAAGATCCGATCTTGTTTTCCAGGGTAAACATTGCCGCTTTTTGGAATGGGACAATGATGAGCTTGACCCTAGGGCTGCTGACCTGATATGCAATTCGAAGTAGGATAAGGATGATCTTAAGCATGAAAAGAGTGTTCTGCAGATGAAAGTGGTCAAACTTCAAAATATTTTAGCAAGGGATGTTGGTAGAAGGAGTGTTTCGGATCTAGGGGATATTTCTGTGGAAGATGATGTTGGCAGGATGGTTATGGTGGACCAGAAGAGGCTAAATAACTGCATTATATTTGTAATGACTCAACCGGTCATTTTGAGTAATTGTACCTCATTTTCCCTTTTGATGCTTCACACATGTGTGTTTATGGTTTTATGACTTACGGGGTTGATTAGTTTCATTCCGAGAAGAATTCGGGTTGATTTGGACCCTTTGATTCTTGACTTAGAAGTTTAAGTTAGAAATATTGATCAAACTTTGACTTTTGTGAAACGACCGCGGGACGGTATTTTGATTGCTCCGATAGCTTCGTATCGTGATTTTGTTCTTGGGCTTGTTCATAATTGAATTCGAAAGTCTGTAGGTTGATTTGTGTTGTTTTGCCGAAATTTGGCAATTTGAAGTTAAAAAGTTTGACTGTAAGTTGACTTTTAGCTATCGAGCTCTGAATTTGATTTTGGGGACTTGCAATAGGTATGTTATACTATTTATAACTTGTCTGCAAAATTTGGTATCATTGGAGTTGAATTGATAGGATTTGGAAGCTTTGTTGCAATTCTTGTAGTTTTTGAATTTTACTTTGAAATTCATGCGTTTTAGTGTTCGATTTGTAGTTCTACTATTCGTTTGTATTCGAACGTGTTTCAGGATGAATTGAACTAAAAATGAATTATTGGTGTTGCAGGTGCTCTATTATCGTAATTACGAGCACTTGCCTCGCAATTGCGAAGGTGACAGTGGGGGCTCTGATGTCGCAATTGCAATAGACCCCTTCGCAATTGCGAAGTCATCAGGCATGCGGCTTGGGTCGCTTTTGTGAACAATTGTGCACTTTTGCGAAGTAGTCCAGCTTTGCAATTGTGATAATCATTAAGGTTGTTAGGGCTCGCAAATGCGACACCTGCAACTAGACAAAAGGGCTAGGAGACAGGATTTTTCAACATATTCTCTTATTTTAGAACCCTAGACTCGGTAGGAGGCGATTTGGAGAGGGGGTTTTCATCTACAAATATTGGGTAAGTGATTCTAATCCAGTTTAACTATATTTCATCAATATACATCAAAATTATGTGAATCAAAGTTAAAATTTGTGAAACTTTGTCATGTTTTTGAAAAATAAGAATTTGAGTTTTGAGAGTCCATTTGGACTTGGATTTTGAAACTAATCACATATATGAAGTTATGGAGAAATGGGTAGCCGGAATCTACCCTTGGACCCGGATTTTGACCGGGCAAGCCCCAGGTTGACTTTTGTTGACTTTTTGGGAAAAGTCTAAATATCATAGCTTTATCTATTGTAATTGGTTTCCTTTGCATTATTTGATGATATTAAGTCAATTTTGGTTAGATTTAAGTGGTGTGGAGGCGAAGTTTAGGGGAAAAGCTATTTCCGAGGGTTGAGTTGGCCTAGGGTAGGTAGGTATCTTACCTAACTTTGTGTGTGGCAACTACCCCTTAGGATTTGGGATTTATTGTGTCATTTGTGCTATGTGAAGTCGCGTACGCAAAGTGGCGAGTGGGTACACGGGTTATATGTGGTATTTGAACGATTTAGGCTATTTAGACTATTTACATGCTTTAATTGAATTGTCATATCATGCTCTAAATTCTCATAGTCAATATACTCTTACTTGTGTTGGTCTGTCCTTATATGCCTTAAATGACTTTGTTAACACTTCTTCTACCTCTTACTTGTTGTCTACTCTTATATGTCTAGTTGAAGTTGTTGCTCTTTCATTGTTACATGTTATCTCTCCCATTGTTAATTTATTATTATTTGAAGTTGTAGTGGTATTTCTGCTATTTCTCTATGCATATTAGGCTTAGCTAGTCGTATAGACTAGGTGCCATCACGACATTCTACGGTGGCAAATTGGGGTCGTGACAAGTTGGTATTAGAACTCTAAGTTCATAGGTGTGATGAGACATAAGCAGGTTTAGTAGAGTCTTCTGGATCGGTACAGAGACATCTGTACTTATCTTCGAGAGGCTACGAAACTATTAGGAAAAACTCCACTTCCTTGATTTCTTATCATGCGAATTGGTTGAATTCGAAATCTAAATCTTTGACTTTCTATTCTCTCGCAGGTGATGGGGACACGCAATGCTGGATCCGACGATCAGACAATCACGCCCCTACTAGAGTCGCGAGAGGCCGGGGCTGGGGCAGAGGCCGAGGAGTGGTACTTGGTGCAACTAGAGCACCTGCCCGAGATGAGATAGAGGAGCCACCAGTATCTCCAATTGGGGGGCAGGCACCCAAGGTGCTGTTGCCACCCCTGCGCTTTAGGAGACCCTCGCACTGTTCTTGAGCATGTTTGATATTCTAGCTTATGGAGGGTTGATTCCACTTGCATCAGCCACATCTCAGGATAGGAGAGGAGCTCAGACTCCTGTAGCCCATACTCCAGAGCAGCGGGTCCATGTTGATCAGGTCCCTAAGGTTCTGCCAGCGCAGCCTGTTGTTCCGGTTCAGCCTGAGGTTAGGGCAGTGGCATCTAAGGAGGAGCAGCATAGACTTAAGAGGTTCAAGAAGTATCATCCTCCTACATTCAGTGGCTTAGGTTTAGAGGATTCATAAGATTTTCTAGAGAAGTGCCACCGTATTCTCTGCACCATAGGTATTGTGGAGATGAGCGGAGTTGCTTTCACTACTTTCTAGCTGTCAGCAGCAGTATATCAGTGGTGGCGGGTTTACGAGGAGGGTAGCCCAGCTAATGAAGCTTCATTTACATGGACTCGGTTTTCTAGGATGTTCTCGAGAGAATTTGTTCCCCAGACCCATCGGGATGCATGGCACGTAGAGTTTGAGCAGCTGTGCTAGGGTACTATGCTAGGGTTCCAGACATGGACCTACTTTTGTTCTACAGTTAGGGAGCGAGTCCGTCGATTCATCAAGGAGCTCAACTATGGTATTAGAATCAGCATGGCTCGAGAGTTGGAGATAGACACCCCATATCAGTAGGTGGTAGAGATCGCATGGAGGTTAGAGGGTATGCAGGGCCGTGATAGAGAAGACAGGAAGGCCAAAAGGCCTCGAGGCACTGGAGGGTTTAGTGGTGGCCACGCTATAGCTACAGCCCGTCATGGTGGAGGCTATGTGAGTTGTCCAGTTCACTCAGAACTTCCAGCTTCTAGTGGTACTCCGGTTATTCTGAGGTCTCAGGTTGCACACTTTGCTCAGCCACTTTCTAGTGCACCTCCTGCACGGGGTGCCTTCAGCGGTCAGTCCAGCCGACCTGGCCCGAGCCAATCCAAGTAGCCACATCCACTAAGAGCTTGCTTTGAGTATGGTGATACCCGCCATATGGTTAGATACTGCCCCAGACTCATGAAGGGTGCACCTCCGCAGACTACTCAAGCTTCACGGATTTAGTCAGGTCCGCAGATTTTTCAGGCCATTGTTGCTGCCCCAGTTACCGCTCTACCCACACGGCCAGCTAGGGGTGGGGGACGGGCGGGTAAAGGTCGCCATGGAGGGGGAGGCCAGACCAAATTCTATGATTTTCCAGGTAGGACAGAGGCAGTCGCTTCAGACGCAGTTATTATAGGTATAGTTCCGATTTGTCATAGAGATGCAACAGTCTTACTTGATCCGGGATCCACTTATTCATATGTGTCATCTTACTTTGCTCCGTATTTAGATATATCTCGTGATTCTTTGAGTTATCCTATTTATGTGTCCACGCCTGTGGGAGATTCTATTATTGTGGACCGTGTGTATCGGTCGTGTTTAGTTGTTATTGGTGGTTTGGAGACCAGAGTTGATCTATTGTTGCCTAGTATAGTAGACTTTAATGTGATCTTGGGCACGCATTGGTTGTCTCCCTATCATACTATTCTAGATTGTGACACCATAATTGTGACATTGGCTATGCCAGGTTTACCATGGTTAGAGTGGAGGGGTACATTGGTTTATGTTACTAGCAAGGTTGTATCATTTATAAAGGCTCAGTGGATGGTTGAGAAGGGGTGTGATGCATATCTAGCCTTTTGAGAGATGTCAGTGCTAATACTTTTATCGTTGAATCACTTCCGGTAGTGAGAGACTTCCCTAAAGTATTTCCAGCAGATCTTCCGAGCATGCCACCCAATAGATATATTGATTTTTGTATTGACTAGTTGCCGGGAACTTAGCCCATTTCTATTCCGCCATATTGTATGGCCCTAGAGGAGTTGAAGGAGTTAAAAGAGCGGTTTCAAGAGTTGCTTTATAAGGGTTTCATTCGGCCTAGTGTGTCGCCTTGGGGTGCTCCGATTTTGTTTGTGACGAAGAAAGATGGTTCTATGCGTATGTGTACTGATTATCGGTAGTTGAACAAGGTTACAGTGAAGCACAAGTATCCATTGCCGCACATTGATGACTTATTTGATCAGCTACAGGGTATCAGAGTGTTCTCAAAGATTGATTTGCGGTCGAGGTATCATCAGCTGAAGATTCGGGATCTGGATAACCTGAATACTTCCTTTAAGACTTGGTGTGGTCACTATGAGTTCTTTGTGATGTCATTTAGGCTGACCAACACCCTAGTAGCATTTATACATCTAATGAATAGTGTAGTCCAGGCATATTTTGATTCATTCGTCATTGTGTTTATTGACAACATCTTGGTGTACTCCTGCAGCCGGGAAGATCATGAGCAGCACCTGAGGATCGTGCTTCATATCCTTAGAGAGAAGAAGTTGTATGCAAAATTCTCAAACTGTGAATTTTGGCTTGATTCGGTGGCGTTTTTAATCATGTGGTGTCGCGTGAGGGGATCAAGGTAGATCTGAAGAAGATTGAAGTAGTTCAAAATTGGCCCAGACCGTCCTCAGCTACTGAGATTCAGAGTTTTCTTGGTTTGGCCGGATATTATTAGTGTTTTGTAGAGGGTTTCTCATCTATTTTCGTACCTATGACCAGATTGACCTAGAAGAGTGCTCCTTTCAGATGGTCCGAGGAGTGTGAGGCGAGCTTTTAAAATCTCAAGACTGCTACAGCCCCAGTGTTAGCGTTGCCTACAGGTTGAGGGTCTTACACTGTGTATTGTGATGCCTCACGTGTTGCCCTTGATGCGGTGTTGATGCAAGACGGTAGGGTGAATGCCTACGCATCTCGGTAGTTAAATACTCATGAGAAGAATTATCTGGTCCATGACTTAGAATTGGCAGCTATTGTTCATACATTGAAGATTTGGCGGCACTATTTGTACGGTGTCCCTTGTGAGGTCTATACTAACTACCGGAGTCTACAACATTTGTTCAAACAAAAATATCTTAATTTTACGGTAGTGAAGATGGTTAGAGTTGCTTAAAGACTATGATATCACTATTCTATATCATCCAGGAGAGGCCAATGTGATGGACGATGCCTTGAGTTGAAAGGCGGAGAGCTTGGGCAATTTAGCATATCTACCGGCACGAGAGAGGCCACTAGCCATTGATGTTCAGGCCTTGGCCAACCAGTTTGTTAGATTGGATGTTTTGGAGCCCAGTCGGGTTTTTCCTTGCGTGATTTATTGGTCTTCTTTATATGATCGCATCAGAGAGCATCAGTATGACAACCCCTTTTTGCTTATCCTTAAGGATACGGTACAGCACGACGATGCTAAGGAGGTATCTATTGGAGATGACGGGGTGTTGCAGATTCAGGGTCTATTATGTGTGCGGAAAGTAGATGGGTTGCATGAGTTGATTCTTTAAGAGGCTCACAATTCGTGGTACTCCATTCATCCTGGTGCCGCTAAGATGTATTAGGATTTAAGACAGCACTATTGGTGGAGGAGAATGAAGAAAGACATAGTGGATTATGTACCTCGGTGCCTAAATTGTCAGCAAGTGAAGTATGAGCATCAGAGGCATTCCCGAGTGGAAATGGGAGCGTGTTACCATGGATTTCGTTGTTGGACTCCCACGGACTCAGAAGAAATTTGACGATGTTTGGGTGATTGTGGATAGGTTGACCATGTTAGCTCATTTCATTCCGGTGGTGACCACCTACTTTTCAGAGCAGCTGGCTTAGATCTATATTCGAGAGATTGTCCAACTTCATAGTGTGCCGATAACATTTCTAGAGAGCTGTGCAGCAAGAGTTAGGCACACAGGTGGAGTTGAGCATAGCATTTCACCCCCAGACAGACAGAGAGTCCGAGCGCACAATTCATATATTAGAGGATAGGCTTCGTGCCTGTGGTATGAACTTCGGGGGTTCTTAGGATGAGTTCTTGTTGCTTGCGGAGTTTGTCTACAATAATAGCTATCAATCGAGTATTCAGATGGTTTCTTATGAGGCCCTATATGGGAAATGATGTCGTTCTCCAGTTGGTTGGTTTGAGCCAGGAGAGGCTATGTTGTTGGGCATGGATTTGGTTCAGGATGCCTTGGAGAAAGTCAAGTTTATTCAAGATCGGCTTCGTACAGCCCAGTCTAGACATAAGAGTTATGATGATTGGAAAGTTCATGATGTAGCATTTATGGTTGGGGAGCGAGCGAGTCAGGTTTCGCCTATGAAGGGTGTGATGAGGTTCGGCAAGAAGGGCAAGTTGAGCCCTAGGTATATTGGACCTTTTGAGATTCTTGAGAGATTGGTGAGGTGGCCTACAAGCTTGCATTGCCACCTAGCTTGTCTGCGGTCCATCCGGTGTTCCATGTTTCTATGCTCCGGAAGAATTATGGTGATCTGTCTCATGTGTTAGACTTCAGCACAGTCTAATTGGACAAGGATTTGACTTTTACTGAGGAGCCGATGGCTATCTTGGATAGACAGGTCTGAAAGTTGAGATCAAAGAACATTGCTTCAGTGTAGGTTTAATAGAGGGGCCATCCGGTCGAGGAGGCGACCTGGGAGATCGAGCATGACAAGAGGAGTCGTTATACTCATCTATTCATCACTTCAGGTATGTCCTTATGCACGTTTGAGGACGAACATTTTTTTTTACCCCGTCCTCTATGTATATTCAGGAACGGGGCTATCAAATGGTCGACTGTGAAACCCATCAGGGTTCAAAAATAGTATACTATTAGGATGCCCTCGATCGACAGTCGTTCAACGGACTACTTTTGCGATGTTAGTCGCATGGGGAGAATATAACGACCCAGCCAGTTGTTTTATGTAATTGCACTGCGTTTCCCCTATTGATACTTCACACATGTGTTTTATGGTTTTATGACATATGGGGTTGATTAGTTTCGGTCCGGAAAGATTTCGGGTTGATTTTGACCTTTTGATTCTTGACTTAGAAGCTTAAGTTAGAAACGCTGATCAAACTTTGACTTTTGTGAAAACGACTCCGGAACGGTATTTTGATGGCGTATGCTCGGAATTGAATTTGGAAGTCCGTAGGTTGATTTGTCTTGTTTTGCCAAAATTTGGCAATATGAATATGAAAAGTTTGATCGTAGGTTGACTTTTAGCTATCGAGCTCGGAATTTGATTTGGGGACTTGGAATAGGTCTTACACTATTTAGAACTAGTCTGCAAAATTTGGTATCATTGGAGTTGAATTGATAGGATTCGGACGCTTAGTTGCAATTCTAGTAGTTCTTGAATTTTCCTTTGATATTCATGCGTTTTAGTGCTTGATTCCTAGTTCTAGATGTTATTTTTATGTTTTGATCATATGAGCGAGTTCGTATGATATTTTTATATTTGTGTGAATATTTGGTTTGGAGCCCTGGGGGCTCGAATGAGTTTCGGACATGTTTCGGAATGAATTGAACTGAAAATGAATTGCTGGTGTTGCTGGTGGTCTGTTATCGCAATTGCAAGCACCAGCCTCGCAATTGTGAAGGTGACAGTGAGGGCTCTCATGTCTCAATGCTGAAGTCAGCAGGCATGCGGCTTGGGTCGCTTTTGCGAACAATTGTTTGCTTTTGCGAAGTAGTCCATCTTTGCAATTGCTAAGCCTTTATTGCAATTACGATAATTATTGAGGATGTCAGGGTTCGCAAATGCGATCCCTGGTCTGCAATTGTGAGGGTTCTCAAATGCGAACCCTGTGTTGCAAACACGTCACCTGCAGCTGGACAAAAGGGCTGGGAGACGGGAGTTTTCAACATATTCTCTCATTTTAGAACCCCTAGACTCAGTAAGAGGCAATTTGGAGAGGGGATTTTCACATACAAATA
The DNA here is from genome assembly GCF_000715075.1 of Nicotiana tabacum. NCBI lineage: Eukaryota > Viridiplantae > Streptophyta > Magnoliopsida > Solanales > Solanaceae > Nicotiana > Nicotiana tabacum. Next base: position 53,530,239 of record NC_134092.1, on the reverse strand, counting down.
TTGGGTAAGTGATTCTAATCCATTTTCAACTATATTTTATCAATACATCTTAGATTTTAACATCAAAATCATGTGAATCAAAGTGAAAAATTGTGACACTTTGTCATGTTTTTGAAAAATAAGAATTTGCGTTTTGAGAGTCAATTTGGACTCAGATTTTGAAACTAATCACATATATGAACTCATGGGGATATGGATAGTTGGAATCTACCCTTGGACCCAGTTTTGACCGGACGAGCCCAGGTTGACTTTTGTTGACTTTTGGGAAAAGTGAAAAGATCATAGCTTTATCTATTGTAATTATTTTCCCTTGCATTATTTGATTATATTAAGTCAATTTTGGTTGGATTTGAGCCGTGTGGAGGCAAATTTTAGGAGAAAGGCTATTTTCGAGGGTTGATTTGGCCTAGTTGATGTAAGTATCTTGCCTAACTTTGTGGGGGGAAACTACCCCTTAGGATTTGGGATTGATTGTGTCATTTGTGCTATGTGAAAGTCGTGTACGCAAGGTGGCGAGTGGGTACACGGGTTATATGTAGTATTTGACCGTTTTAGGCTACTTAGAGTCTTTTCATGCTTTAATTGAATTGTCATATCATGCTCTACATTCTCATAGTCAATCTACTCTTACTTGTGTTGATGTATCCTTATATGTCTTAAATGACTTTGTTAATAATTGTTCTACCTCTTACTTGTTGTTTGCTCTTATATTCCTAGTTGAAGTTGTTGCGTCTTCCATTGTTACATGTTATCTTTTTCATTGTTTATTGATCATTATTTGAAGTTTTAGTAGTATTTCCGTTATTTCTCTATGCATGGTAGGTGATGGTAGGCTATAATCTCGTATTTTTGTCGCTTATTGCACTCTAATTTACTGCACTTTACTTGTTTTGAGTTTTAATTGGTAGTATTTTTCACTTATTGTATATTTTATGCCTTGTAGGAATGATTCCGAGTTATATAGATGTTGTGGAGCTAAATCAAATAATTGGATCTTTGAAGTCTAAGTAAAAGCCCAAGGGATTAAGCTTGGATCGTGTTCGGGGGTTGAGAATCACTTCTGGACGTCAAAAATCAAGGAAGAAGCAACACTCTGAGGAAATGTACTAATGCGACGCACCATGCGTAGCACTGTGCGACGCATCAATGCAAATGTGGGTCAGAAATTTGAGAAGTTCAGAAACTTGTAATATTTGGGTCTCACGGAAAAATACACTAATGCTAGGCATAGTGCGTGGCATAGTGTGTAGTATAAGTACAAAATTCTGTCAGACAAGCTAAGTTCAGAGAGTTTATGATCGAGAAAATTGCACTAATGCGACGCACTGGGCGTAGCATTATGCGACACATGAAAAACATTAAGTTTGCAGGTTTTCCTATTTCATCTAGGAAAGGGTGATTTCGTTTGGGCCCGACCCTAATTGGTATAAATACATGAAAAATATTATTTTCTGGACTTTTGATATACTTTAGACCTAAGGAAGCCAAGGAGGAGTTGGATGAGCAAAAGCACAAGGATTTCATCATCCCTTCCTCACTCAAGACCCGAGTTTGGATTGAATTTATGTTTTCCTATACTTTAATTTTATTTGTGATGAATTGCTCTATATCTATGGAGTAGTTCTCTTTTGGGTTTGATGGATTTGGCGTATTGATGATTGTTTATAGATTATAACCCTTGTTTTATGTATTGAAGCATTTTTGGATGATTTAATTGTTGCATCTATATTCACTAGTTTATGTAATCGAGAGAGGCATAACTTGTGATATCTTTGCATAATATTGTTGGTTGAGTTCATTAATTCTTCTTAGTGATCAAAGGAGGCTAGTTGAATCATTGATTAAACCTATTTAGGAGGATAATCGAGAGAGGTTCTCCTACAGACCAATCCACTACGCATTCTTGCATATCTTTACGTGCTTAAATTGGTTTATCTTGTGAGGTTAAAACTTAATCGACAGAGGAGTTTTTGCTGAACGTTTGAACTAATAATTGAGAGAATTCGAGAGATTCACTTGAACATTAGAAGTGAATTATTTAGAGTTAGATCCCAAATAATTATCTTGCACCTATCCTATCAAAACCCTATATTCTCCCACTGATAACTTTCTTTATTCCTTGTTTCGATTGTCATTAGTCAATAGCTTTAGACTCTTAGTTAATTGTAGTTAGAAATCATATAAATCTCAATTGTTGATCATCTTGGATAGCAATCAAGTTAGAAACTACGAGAATATTATTTAAATCCAATCCTTGTGGATACGATATTTTACTATACTATATTTGATTAGCGAGCATAATTTAAGTGAGTGTTTCGAGCTCGTCATTAGGCTTACCTAGTAGTAGAGATTAGGTGCCATCACGACATATGAAAAATTGGGGTCGTAACAATATTATGGTGCATCGTTGGTTGGATTCGAGGCAGCTTGGGTGATCAAATGAGAAAGGAATGTTCCTTTTTTACACGGATTGTTTATCCTGTCTTTGTTCCCCTTTTGTAGTTGCATTTGGCCAATGTAGTGTTATTTGTCTCTTATTCTACAAAATTTGGCATGTAACTAGTAGACAAGACTACTAGTTTATGATGAACCAAGTAGCAAGTTTATTACTCCACTCATTATTTATAATAAACCATGTAGACTGCTTTTGTCAAATGCATCCATTACAAAAAATCATTATAGTCCCAACAACTGCACATTTGTCCCAAAAAGTTAACCAAAAATCCTTGGTAACAAGAACCAAATATATCCAATAACAATCACATAACAAAATATTCAAAATATTAACCATCAAACATAATTAAAAGGGATCCATCTTTCTTATGTAGAAATCAACTACAAATGTTTCACTATAAATATCAATGTCTGTCGTTATGTTTCACCATCAGCGTATTAGTTAAGAGGAAGATATGAAGTTCACTGCATATGCACCACTTAGTTCACTGCAATAATCAAGCACGTCATAAGTCACATAATAAAATATTATAAGTAATAAAGTAATGGTTGATGTTTAATATACCTTTTTATCAGTCGACGGCACATCCAAAATACGCTCCCCCAACTATTTCTTTGAAACCATATCATGATCTAGGTATTTAAACTGGCCACTCTTCATAAAGGTCCTGGGCATCATGTGTGCCAAAGGATGAACAAGTACATCAAATTTAGCATCATCATACAAACTGATGTTTCTATCACATATTTGAAACACCCCCTATGACAAACGGAAGACAATAGTCGCAAAGTGAGTGTTTTCAGTGTGCCAAGTACAATACAACATTTTAGCATTGTACCACTCTACAACACTGGGTTGTGGAACACTTCCTCGAGGATAAAGCATTAGCATTAATTGTAAGGCACAAGTCCTGACAAAGAAAGATAATATCACAAAAATCCACATCGTCCCCTGATTTTTTGCCGTCCCCTTCAACTCATCCTATCTTGTGCAAAGGTTGTAGCAGAATACAACATTCAGAACAAGATCATTAGGATCATAAAGATCAGGATGTTTTTTATTTTGTAACTGCATCAACGCCGACAATTCCTCCACATGTTAATGATTAAAAAATAATATATTATCTACTAAACTACTTACAGAAAAAGAAAAAAAAAGAAACGCAATGGTTAAGGGAGTTATATATCCTGTTACGCATGGGTTAGTGTTGCACAACCCGTCACACCACTTCCGACCATAGCTTCCGGTGAAATATGTAAGGCCCCATAAAATGTCACCTAAAATTCAGAGTTGAAGAAAAATTGTTGCAGAACAGGGTGTTTTGCGGTCCATTATGCGACCGCAGAACTACTCCGCGGACCGCAGATACGCCGTGGAGTGAAGCAAAAAAATGGACAAATTTTAGAGGTCGTTTTGCGGTCAGCTATGTGACTGCGTAATCGTTTCGCGGGCTGCATATCTGTCGCAGAACCAGTATGAGAAAACTTCGAGGAGGTTCTGCGGTCCATTATGCGACTACAGAACTAATCTGCGGACCGCAGATCTACCGCAAACCTGACCCGAGTAGCCCAGTTTTGGAGGGTAATTTCGCGGTCCATTATACAGACCGCATACTTATTCTGCGGTCCACTTTGCGATCGCAGAGTTGAGTTCTGAGGGTCCATTTTTCTATTTTTATAACTCAACCCAGTTTTGATAAATAGGCTTAGGGACCATTCTTTGAAGAGAAATTCTGCCATTTTAGAGAGAGGGGGGTGTTTTATAAAGAGAGGAGGAAGCCCCAAGTACTTGGTTCACCAATCTTTGCTCAAGTCTTGAACAATTCACAAGGATAACTCATAAAGTCTTTATCCAAGAGGTAAGGTTGTAACCCTAGCCTTCAATTTTGAAATTTGGATTGAGAATAGGTAATGGGTAAGAAGATTTTGAGAATAAGAGTTGTTATTTATGCATGCATGTACTAATAAAGGTGGTAGGGAGGTTGTGAAATATTTGTGGGTGGCCTATTGAATTGGGGATTGATTGTTGGGTAAAAGAATCCACCATAGAAGAACCTTAAAATCATAATGCCCACCTAGTGTTTGATAAAATGCTCAAATGAGCTGGACCCCCGAGTATCTTCCTAATTATAGCTCAAATTTGTCATGTCTTTAATTAGATTGAAGTCGCTAGGAGTTTCGGAACACCGTAGTAAATTAAAGAAAGCTCAAGAGAGGTATGTTGGCTAAACCCCTCTTGTAGAATCAAATTCCATGATGTTCGCGTAAGTTACGATTATGATTAGCTAAATTTTATATTTCCCGTGTTTCCGAGTCCTTCCTACTAAATTTGATTTTTCTAGTATAAGTGTTGTGTTGAATGACGTATGTACTCAATATATGTTTCAAATGTTTCCATCATGTCATGATTCCCTCCGATAATGTGATATAGTATGACCAATGTATTAAAGGTATTGTAATTTAAAAATCATGTTTCAGTTGCGTGTTAGTATGCTTGATTGTGGAGGAGGAATTCAATGTGATCAAGACTCTTGTTGATCATATATTTACACTTAAAGTATTGATTTGAAATTACCTTATTGTTGATGAGCTATGAAGATGCTTGGAAGTTATAGGGGTGAGTATGAAATATGAAATACAGCCGACGTGCCGAGAATGATATTATAATTGTGGCCACTAATGCTAATGAAATAAAAAGATGTGTGAAAGATTATGAAATGCATTATAAGTCCTTTAAATAATAAATATTTTGGGAGTATCGTTTAGTCACCGAGGAAGGGTAGGTTGAAATAACCTAACTCCGAAACTACACGTGCCGGTGTAGGAGTGAGTGAGGGGTAAAATCCACGTGTGAGGTGATGAGATTTTTTCTCAAATATGGGATGAGATTGATGTGTTGAGATAGTTCCCCTTAAATGGGATGAGATAATTGCTAGCGGAAGGTGATGTGACGTCGACCCACATGGCATTATGGTGAGACGGCTTAGCCGATCAGGCTGAGATCAGACGACATGCCGCGTACATGGTGGTGTTATGAGTAGATGTCTCGGAGTGAGACGGCTTAGACGATCGGGTTGAGATCGGATTCCGTGCTAAAAGCACGGTGGTGTATCGATACAAAAGATCTCCCAATTTAAAAATATTGAAATTTACTTGAAATCTATCTTTCTCCTAACTTAGTACTTTACTATTGTTTGAGGTTCTCATTGATTCCATGTTTCCTTCTCATCTTACTGTTGCTCATTCTATTGAGAGGATGTTTAGTTTTATATACTAGTACTATTCCATATGTACTAACGTACCCTTTGCCGAGGGCGCTGCATTTTTAATCCACAGCAGGCGGCCTTGAGCAGTGATAGCAGTACACCCTCTCCTCAGCTGACTTAGTGAGCCCCATTTCATTTCGGGTTCTTGTATCTCTAGTCTCCTATGTATAGTGTTTTGATGTATAGACGGAGCCTTGTTGCCGACACCATCATACTACTCTTTTGTATCTACTAGAGGCTCCGTAGACATAATGTGCATTGTATATTATTTTGGGAAATACAAATTAAAGATGTTGTATTTGTATCTCATGTTCCACTTCAAACTATGAAAGTGTATATATTTTGAAACTTGTCAATGACGTAACTAATGGTAATAAACTAGTATTGTTCACATGATTCCTTATTGTCTAATTAATGAAATATATCTTCTATTTATTCATGGGTGAGTTTCGGTAGAAGGCATTGTACATGATTGCTTGACTTAGGTATCCCACCTTCCTCATTATGTTGTAAGCTCATTACACCAGGTGCTTGTTTAATGGCAGTCACTCATTCCAAATTAATAGCCAACTGGTCGATTGCAGAATCCTCTACCGCGTCATCGTGTGGCACAAGATTCTTCATGTAGTCCATCTCCTGCTCACATATGGGAGGTATAAGGTTATGCACCTCCTAAAATATGTCATAGTTAACAGACAATTAGCAAACAACACAACACAATCGACAAGAGGACTATAATACTTCCTACAATGGTAGAGTCTAAGCAACTGGTGGAGTATTACTGAACTTCTTATCTTACCACCCCAAGATCATACACTCGTTGCTTAAATGGATCCTATTCAGGGTCAGAGGTCACTTTCCTGTTGTGCCATCTCAACATCATTGGCATCTGCATCTGCACGACTTGTGATTTCTCAGTATTACGACCAAATATAGGAATTACTTCATAATCCCAAGACTATATTTTATATGAACACATAAATTGGTTGATCCTTGACCTCACGGGGGCGGTCTTGTCAACTACTCTTGAACTTGATCTTATTCTTTTTTTTGTTGACAGCTTTGATGCCCCGGCTTTTTCTTTCTTCTTGTCATGCTTAGAAGGCCCAGAATTTACTTTACTACCAGAAGCTTGAGAACTATCTGCATTTCATTGCCTACTACCAATCTTTGGAGATTTTTTTCGTTTCCTTGTGGCGGGCTTTGAAGGCGATGCAACTGTTGTTTTCCAAGGCTATGTATTTTCTCTCTTTTGTGCGATCTATTTTGGATCATATGCCGGCTTAGAAGCTCTTTGTTCTTCCCCATGCTTACTACATTCAAATAAGCAATGTCATAATAATAACTTGAAATATATACTTGGAATTTTACAAATTTAAAAAAACTCATTTCCACCAAACAACTGACATCCGATAATAATCTACCATAATTTTATTGGTATAAATTAGGTAGTGATACCGATGACAATTTTGGTGAGGAGTTTTTATATAGACGAGAGAAAGTCTATCCTCAGCCATTTTGGGTCAGTCACTACCTAAAACCGATATGGTGGAGTGGGCCTATAGCAAGTAGAGGGGGGAGAGAGAGAGGGGGGGAAGTGGTGAAATAAAACTTTTCTATACTTTAATAGCTAACCCCCAACTTTTGAAAATGTTAAATTGGTCCCCCAACCACCCCTTAAGACATTAAACCATGTGTTAGGAATCTTCGAGCCTAAAACTGCAATAAGTCGGCCGATCATTTTGTATATTTGAGCCATGTTTTCGTATTCGATGGTTTTCATATGTGTGTTTGTTGTTTTTGGACTTGCGAGATTGGTTAATTTAGCTTTATGAAGGTTTGAGAGTGATTGGAGATACTTAATCTCATATTTGAAGCTTAAGTTGTTAAGAGTTGATCAAGGTTTGTCTTTTGAGTTGATAGATTTGGATTGGATACTTGATGGTTCCAATAGATTCGTCTGGTTATTTTAGACTTAAGAGTATGTTCAAATATGAATTTGGATGTTCCTAGATGCTTTTGGCTCTATTTGCTGAAAGTTGGTAATTTAAAGATTTGGAGAGTTCATAGGCTTGATCGAAAGTTAACTTTGATGTTATCGGGTTCTGATTGGTATTCTGGGACTTTAGAAAGGTTTATTTTATTGATTGGGACTTGTGTGCAAAGTTTGGTTGGAATCTAAAATATTTAAGCATCATTTCGACGCGTTTGTTGAAGTTAGGAAGTTTGGAAGATAAGGGATGGATTTTTATCTCTAAATCTTTGTTTTGGATTGATTTCGGACGAATGGTTTGGCAGGTCTGGTTCTGGTGCATCGCACCTATAGAAGATTTGGGTGTAGGTGCGACTGGTCTGTCACATCTGTGGAGTTGAGGTGATAGCAGAGTTTTCACTTCTACGGAGAAAGAGGCACAGGTGCGAAGGCGCATCTGCGAAGATTGGGAGTGCATCTACAATGATTGGCAAGCCTAGGAATCATGTGCACCTGTGAAGGATTGGCCATACATGCGGTATTGTATATGCAACGCATGGGCCGCATATGCGGAAGGTCGGTAGCATTAGTGGAGCTAGAAGATGCGAGCCTGGGACCGCTGATGCGGTTTTGCAGATGGGACCCTTTTGTTCGCAGATCCGGTACCTTTGGCAGATGTTACCCTTTTGTATGCAGGTGCTATGTATGGTTTTTACCGAAATGGACTTTAGGCTTGTAGTATGCCTTGTTTGGATGGTGTACTCCCTATGTTTCATGTTTTGATCATTTATGTGGTTACATGAACTCCTTCAATCATGTTAGAGACCTTGTATTGGCTTTGATATCCTATCGGGGCATGATACTCGTTATTGTATGGCATATCCGCCAAAGCTGAGTTGTAGTTATACATTCCGCACATGCATACATCTTAGCATGCTATTTTCCTCAATTCTTGAGTATGTGATTTGATATTTTTTGGAAGTACGAGAGTTGTCCATGCGAATGTTATGATTATGGCATGTGAGTTGTCTGTGTAGCGAGTGAATGAGGGTCCATTCCCATAGGGTCGTCCTCTCATGTTTCTCCTTGATGACGTACACATGGATTGTGGAAACTGATTAATGTTCGGGCTTTGTGTATCTTCTCTATATGCATGTCCCTTGGATGTATACATTATTTTACTGTGTATCTTCTCTCGGAATATATACATGCCTTTTATGCATATTTTCTCTATACGCGAATTTAATTAATGTAATGATTCACGTTGCATATATTCTCTATATGTCAACTCTATGTAACTTGATTTTCCATTCTTGCATATCTTCTCTATATGTTGAACTGTTAGCTTGATTGCGATGCTTAGATCATGGTTGTACCGGTTTGGTTAGTGAGTAACATTGACCACTCTTACTACTATCTCACTGAGGTTAGTCGTGATACTTACTGAGTACATAGAGTCGGTTGTACTCACACTACACTTTGCACTTAATTATACAGATCCAGGTAAGGGACCCAACTAAGTGTTGAGCACGATTGTTGTTGTTGTTGAGACACGAGATAGAGTTGTATACTGATCGCGGTCCCCGGTGTCTCTTTCAATATTTCGCTTTAGATAGTATATTGTATTAGAATACTTGTATTCATATATTAGAGCTTATGGCTCATTATCACCAGTTTCTAGGGATTAATTGTATGGTTTGATATTTATCTATTCTTATTCAGGTTTTAGACCTAATTATTCAGCAATTGTATTATTATTATGTTATTGTGCATGATTGGATTGGCTAAAAAGTGGGTTAGGATCCATCACGACCGGTGGGGGTCTTGGGTCGTGACCGCTTGGTATCAGAGCCCTAGGTTGCTTATCTCTCATGAGTCATGACTAAGACTAGTAGGGTCTTGTAGATTGCTACGAAGACGTCTGCACTTATCTTCGAGAGCCTTCGAGAGTGCTAGGAAAGCTTCTCTTTCTTTCATTATCTATAATAAAAATTTGATTATATTGAAGTTTGAATCTTTTGTCTTCTATTTTCTCACATATGGTGAGGACACATTCTTCTGGAGTAGTAGAGTAGGTGCTCGTACCTCAGGCAAGAGCCACGAGAGGCCGAGGTTGAGTTAGAGGCAGGGGTGGAGCACGTGGCAAAGTTAGAGGACCTGATAGAGAAACCATTGTGGTGCCACTAGTAGCTCTCGTTGAGGAGCAGATTCCTACTCATGTTGAGTCGGTGGGGCCAGCTCAGGCATATGTGGGACCTATTGCTACACCTAGATTCTAGGAGATTCTAGCTTATATCCTTAGAATACACGAGAGTTTTACTCAGGCGAGTATGATCCCGGTTATTCCAGCTACCCCATAGGCTGGGGGAGGAGCCCAAACTCCCACATTACCGATCTGCAAGATTTCTTCCTTTGAAAATTCTCCTCATACATGGGGTTTCTTATCGATCTTGGTGGCATACCCTATCAAGTTTGAAAATCCTTTGTGAAAGGTTACATTGTTGGATCATATCTTCTTGGAAGATTTTGGACATAGCGAAAAGGGATCTAAGCCTTCACATAAGAAAGTGCACAGAAGCGGAGCACGAAGCTCATTTCTAGTACCAACTAACTCATTTAGGCGACACATCTTCCAATGTCATGATGCACTTTATGGTCTACGGTCCCTCGGAGCAAAGGGTTAGGCAGGTAGTATGGGCCCTCTGACTTCCATCTATGTGTTGTGCGGCTCCCGCGAAGAGAATGAATGGAAGCTCTTCGAGCTTCCGGGTGAGCTTACGCCTAGAGGAGCTGGGTCGTGGTTATCAAACACAAGCGGTTGTGCCGGTTCAACCAATCATTGTAGTCTAGCCCGAGGTTATGCTAGCTTTGACTGCTAAGAAGCAAAAGAGGCTGGAGAGATTTCAGAGACTTCATCCTCCTCACTTCAATGGAGAGCCTACTAAGGATGCCCAGGATTTTCTTGATCAGTGTCACCGGATTCTGCATAGATTGGGTTTGGTAGACTCAAATGGGATTGATTTCATCATTTTCCAGCTGACAGGGCTAGCTTACAGACAGACCTATGAGTTGAGTAGGTCAGCTAGCGCAGCACCACTCACTTGGTCTTAGTTCTTAGTTCACTTCTTGGAGAAGCTTATTCCATAAACTCGTAAAGATGAGTTATGTAGTAAGTTTGAGCATTTACAAGTAAAGATGAGTTATGTAGTAATTTTGAGCATTTATAACAGGGGGGTATAACCGTGACTCTGTACGCTAGCACATCATGTTATTTTCTTGATCCTTACTCAGATGGAAAGGGTTAGAAGGTACATTGATGGCCTCAATTTTTGTATCCGGTATGGGATGGCCTGAGAAGCCGAGACTGATACTACATTTATCAGGTTGTGGAGATAGCCAAGCACTTAGAGCATATTCACAGGAAGGGGAGGAATGAGCGGGATTCCAAGTGGGTCCATGGTTCAGGTGGTTTTGGTAGTGGCTCATTTGGAGGCCAGGGGCATCACAATAGAGGTTGTCCTTTCAGGCATGTCCTTTCAGCCCATCAAGTTTATCGTGGTTCTTCAATCAGCCATGGTTTATACAGAGCTCGCCCAGGCCAGTCATCTTTCAATGCACTACCAGCATAGAGTTCATATCATGCCTCATATGTTCAGGGTTCTTCGAGCGGACATTCAGTTCCTCAAGGGTAGTCACATAGAAAGCAACCTCGCCAGAGGAATAGTTGCTTTTAGTGTTGATACTTGAAGCATCTCAAGAGGGATTGCCCAAGACTTCGGAGTAATACATTATATCAGGGCACCTAGTCCATGATTCTGGTGCTAACAGCTACACCACTATCCAGTCATTGAGGGGTGGGACCATAGTTTGTTCAAGGTCATCCTAGAGGGGAAGGTAATTCAGGTGGAGGGAAGGCACGTTGTTATGCATTCATTGGCCAGCCAGAGGCAGTTGATTCAAATGTTGTGATCACATGTATTATTTTAGTGTGCCAAAGGGATGCTTCACTATTATTTGACCCTGGTTCAACTTATTCTTATATGTCATTATATTTTGATCCTTATTTGGATACACCTCCTAGTTCCCTTGATATCCATGTTCATGTGTCTACCCCTATTGGTGATTCTACTATGGTAGATCGTGTGCATCAGTCTTGTGTGGTTACCATTGGGGGTTATCAAACTAGGATTGATATTTTATTGCTTAATATGGTCGATTTTGAGGTGATCTTAGGTATGGATTAGTTATCTCTATACCATGCTATTCTTGATTATCACACTAAGACCCTGATGTTGGCTATGCCGGGGTTGCAAAGGTTGTAATGGAAGGGTTCTTTGGGTCACATTCCTAGTAGTGTGCTTTATTTTTTGAAGGTTCAATAGATGGTTGAGAAGTGGTGTTTGGCGTATCTGGATTTTGTGAGGGATATTAGTGCTGATACTCCTACTGTTGATTCAGCCCCAATGGTGAGGGAGTTTCCCGATGTGTTCCCTACTGACCTACCAGGCATGCCACCTGATAGAGATATTGATTTTGGCATTAATTTGGCTTCGGGCACTCAGCCCATATCTATTCTACCATATCGTATGGCTTCAGCTGAGTTGAAGGAGTTGAAGGAGCAATTGCAGGAGTTGTTGGATAAGTGATTCATCAAGCCGAGTGTTTCTCCTTAGGGTGCACCGGTATTGTTTGTGAAGAAGAAGGATGGTTCCATGAGGATGTGTATTGATTACAGGCAGTTGAACAAGGTTACCATCAAGAACAAGTACCCATTTCCTCGCATTGATGACTTGTTTGATCAGTTTTAGGGTGCTAGCATATTCTTAAAGATTGACTTGAGATCGGGTTATCATCAGTTGATGATTAGGGCTTCGAACATTCGTAAGACGTCTTTCAAGACTCACTATGGGCATTATGACTTCATGGTTATGTCTTTTGGTTTGAATAATGCCCCCAATAACTTTCGTGCATTTGATGAACAATGTCTTCCAGCCTTATTTGGATTTCTTTTGTTATTGTATTCATTGATGATATATTGGTATATCCCTGCAGTATGGAGGAGCACGAGCAACATTTGAGGACGGTACTTAAAAATTCTAAGAGAGAAAAAGTTGTATGCTAAGTTCTCCAAGTATGAGTTTTGGTTGGATTCAGTGGCATTCTTGGACCACGTGGTGTCTAATGATGGGATCAAGTTGACCCGAAGAAGATTGAGGCAATTTAGAATTGGCTCAGGTCTTTTACCGCTAATGAGATTAGGAATTTCTTAGGTTTGACTGGGTACTATCGTCACTTTATGGAGGGGTTCTCGTTTATTGTAGCTCCATCGACCAAGTTGACTCGGAAGGACGCTATGTTCAGATAGTCTAACGAGTGTAAGGAGAGATTTCAGAAGGTCAAGACTGCTTTGATTACAGCTCCAGTTTTAGTATTTGCCTTATGCTCAGGGATGTATACTCTCTATTACGATGCTTTGCATATTGGCCTTGGTTGTGTTGAGTAGAACGGTAGGGTGATTTCCTATGCGTCGCACCAGTTGAAATCCTATGAGAAGAACTATCCAGTCTATGATTTGGAGTTAACAACTATTATCCACACTCAAGATTTGGAGGCATTATTTATATGGTATGTCTTGTGAGGTTTACACAGATTGTGTGAATTTTCAACATTTGTTCAAGCAAAAGGATTTGAATTTGAGGTAGTGGAGGTAGTTGGAGTTGTTAAAGGATTATGAAATCACTATCTTGTATCATCTTCAGAAGCTAATGTGGTAGAAGATGCCTTGAGTAGAAAGGTGGAGAGTATAGGGAGTTGACATTTATTCCAGTTGTGGAGAGACCTTTAGCTATGGATGTTCAGGCGTTGGGTAATATATTGGTCAGATTTTTTGGAGCCTAGCAGAGTCCTTGCTTGTGTTATTTCACAATCTTCCTTGTTTTAGCGCATTAAGGCTTGCCAGTATGATGATCCCCACTTGCTTGTCCTTAAGGACACGATGCAGCGAGGTGGTTCTAAGGAGGTAACTATTGGTAATGAAGGTGTATTGCGACTTCAAGGTCAGATTTATGTTCCTAATGTGGATGGATTGAAGTGGTTGATTCTTGAGAAGCCTTACACTACGGTATTCTAGTCATCTAGGTGTGGGACCCAACTGAGTGTTGAGCACAGTTGCTGTTACTGTTGAGGCACGAGGTAGAGCTGGATCCCGATCGCACTCCCTGGCGTCTCTTTCTATATTTATTACTATTATTGCTTCAGATTGTATATTGTATTATAAGACTTGTATTCATGTATTAGGGCTTATGACTCGGTGTTACCAAAATTTGGGGATTGGTTGTATTAATTTGGTATTTATCTATGCTTATTCAACTTTTAGACTTAATTATTCTGCAATTGTTATTATTCTTACATTATTGTGTATGACTGGCGTGCCTACAAAGTGGGTTCGGCTCCATTATGAACAGTGGGGGTTTTGGGTCGTGACAAAAAATAAGTAAGAAAGAAAAATAGAGGTCATTTTCTTTAATCAAATTTTAGGGAGGTCTTTATAGTAATTCTTCTATAGTTTTATAGTGAAATCTAATTATCACATGAGGATTAGTTAATAAAGTATAAATTCTTTAACTCAATCTTTTATGTTAACTACAAAAAGAAAACATGCTTAATTTTCAATTGGAAAAAAGTATGACGGCCTGATAGGTCGTTTGGAGTACTAGCCCTTATTTCCATATTTCGAGACCTCTATTAGCTCCATTTAATGTTTCTCAATTTGTGTGCGCAACCTATGTCTTTTTCCGGAAAAGTTTTATGTGAAAATTAGCGAACATTATGATTTTTGTCTTTAAAAACAACTTGAGTTGACTACGGTCAAAATTTTATATAAACGACCCCAGATCGGTATTTCGAAAATCTTGGTGGGTCAGTATTGTGATTTTAGACTTGGGTGTATGCTCGGAATTGAATTCAAAGGTCCCTAGGTTGATTTGACTTGTTTTGCCGAAAGCTAGTAATTTGAAGGTTTGGAATTTCCTAGGTTTGACCGTAGGTTGAATTTATGGTTATCGGGTTCATAATTTTTTTTTCGGGACTTGGTATAGGTCCATTTTTCTATTTGAAACTTGTCTGCAAAATTTGGTACAAATCGGAGTTGGTTTGATAGGATTCTGACGCTTCGTTGTGATTTTAGAAGTTCTTGAGTTTTCTTTGAAACTTTATGCATTTTGATGTCTGATTCGTAGTTAGCGATGTTATTTTGGTGTTTTGATCGCACGAGTAAGTTCGTATGATATTATTACACATCTATGCATGTTTGGTTTGAGGCTAAGGGGCTCAGGTGAGTTTCAGATAGGCTACAGACCATTTCGAACTTAGGAGATTGCAGGTTTTCAGCAGTTTCTGGTGTCTAGTGTGATGTGCTTTGCGATCGCGAAGCTACCATCGTGATTGCGAAAGGAAAACTTGGGCTGGGGCGGAATTGTTTTTCGCGAACGTGTCACGCCCTGACTTCGGGGAGCGCGACCGACGCTCAACAGAGTTACCCCGGTCGAGCAAGCCTGCACAGTGTCGCCTACCCAACTCATCCATGAATAAAGAGAAGAATACATTTCATTAATTAGACAGTAAGAGGTCACGTGAATAACACCAGTTTATTTCCATTAGCTACGTCATTAACAAGTCTCCAAAACAGTACATTGTACAATCACAGTTAAAGTGGATTAGATGATACGATTACAGCATTTTAAGTTTAACCTTCCCAAAATAGATACAACCCACACTATGTCTATGGAGACTTTAACAGAAATAAAGAGTGCTACGACAATGCCGGTAATAAGGTTGCGACTATACCTCAAAACATAATACACGTGGGACAAAAGATACATGACCCCGAATGAAGTGGGGCTCACCAGATCTGCCGAGAAGAGGGTGTAATGCTATCAATGATCAATGCCGCCTGTTGCGGAACCACCTGCATCCATTAAAGATGCAGCGCCCCCGGCAAAAGGGATGTTAGTACATATGGAATAGTACTAGTATGTAAGGCTAAACACCCTCTCGCTAGAACAAATGATAACACAAAGAAGGACAGTCATAAATCAATGGAGGCCTTAGACAATACTAAAACATCAAAATTAGGAGTAAGATAAGTGTCAAGTAAATTTCCATTATTCTAGGTTGGGAGATCTTAGCACCGATATACCACCGTGATTTTTAGCACGGAGTCCGATCACAGTCCGATCGGATAGACCGTCTTATCCAAAGACATCAACCACAATCATAATAATTATCACGATTTCAATCAATATCTCAATCACAATTTCAAGCACAATCACCACCATGTGTGCGGCATGGCGTCCAATCATGACCCGACCGGCTAGGACGTCTCACCAAAATGCCGTGTGGATCGACATCACCCTTTTCTAGAAATCATCTCATCCCAATAAAGGGGAATATTCTGTTCACGTCAATCTCATCCCAATAAAGGGGTACAATCACAATTCACTCCTACACCAACACGTGTAGTTTCGGAGTTAGGTTATTTCAACCTACCATTCCTCGTTGACCAGCGATACTCCTAGGGTGTTTATTTATTTAAAGGGTTGACAACTCTTTTCATTATCTTTTATATATCATTCAGTTCATTGGCACCGATGGCCATAACACAGTGTCACTCTTGGCACATTGGCCGTATTTCATACTTGATATTCATATCTTTCACTTTCAAACATTATCACGGATCATCAACAAACAGATCATTTCTATTCAAGACTTTAAGTCCACATATTGAGTGAATAAGAATGTTAAACACATTGAGATTTCTTATACAATTTGACATAATAGCCTTCATTTGAATCACGGCTTAAAGGTATAACATTTGGATATGCAACCCATGCTTTGAGCACATTTTCAAATAGAATATAACATAACAATAACATTGGAATACATATTGAACATATATCTTTCGACACAAGGCTTATTCAGAATAATCAATACATAATGAACAACTCAGGACTTACAAGGATATTGTGGGATTTAATTCTAAGAGATAAGTTTAGCCAACATATCTTGCCTCGATCTTTTTAAATTATTACAATATTCTGAAATTCTAAGCCTCTTCGATCTATTTAGGAATATAGCAAAATTGAACACAAATTAGGAGAGAGTTTATAGTTCCAACTCATTTGAGCATTTTATCAAATACTAGGTGGGTATTATGATTTCAAGGTCTACCCAATTTAGTTCAACATTCTTCCCCCAACCCTTGATAGTACATGCATGCATAATAGACAACTCCCACACCCAAGAATTGCTTTTCTCATTACCTTTTTTCAGTAAAATCACGAAATTGAGAGCTAGGGAGTAGAAACTTACCTGTAGGATGAAGACCTATTTAATTTTCTTGTGAATTCTTCAACTTTGAGCAAGAGTTAATGATCAATAAGCTTGGGAACTTCCCCTCTCACTCTATGGTAATCCCTCTCTCTAAAAAATCAGATTTTTGCTTAAAACGTGGCCCTTTACTTCAATATATCAAAATAGGGTCGGGTCAAAAATTAGAAAAAATAAAGCCCCGATGCAGATCTGCGGTCGCATATGCGACCCCATAACGCTTTTGCGGTCCGCAAAATGGACCGCACAATGTCCCTCCGAAACTGGGCATTTCTGCCTCACTCTGCGACCGGTCTGCGGTCTACAGTCCTATTCTGCAGTCACATAATGCGCCGCAGAACTTCCCTCCGGAATTATTTTGTGCTGGATCTGTGATGGGTTATGCGGCCCACATAATGGTCCAAAAATTTGCCCAAGTTTATGCTTCAATCTGCGGAAGATCTGCGGTCTGCATATCAGTTCTGCGATCACAGAATGGACCGCAGAAATCCATGTACTTCCAAAACTTTCTTCAACTCCCTAACACACTGTTAAACCCAAAAAGTCTGAACCTCGAGTTTTAGATAAAATTTTATGGGGCCTTACAAAACGTAGAGATACAGTCGCGAACGCGAAGTAGGGGGCTTACCTTTCGCGAACGCGACCGTCCTCTTGCGAACGCGTAGAGCTATGGTGTATGGGAGAAAGTATGTCTGTTACTCTTCACAAACGTGTTCTTTGGCTCGCTAACGTGAAGGCAGGGGGGTGTAAGACATCCTGAACGTGAAGAGTAGCTCGCAAATACGAAGGCCTTATGGCCACTGTTCTCACGAACGCGTTAGGTGATTCGCAAACGTGAAGAACACCTGATGCCCAGGTATTAAAACTTTCCAAAGTCGGGATTTGAACCATGTTTCACCATTTTCAAGTTAGAGCTCGGCCTAGAGGCAATTTTGAAGAGGTTTTTCATCCCAACTTCATTGACTAGTACATTTTAACTTGTTTTATTACATTTCCATAAATGCCCATTGATTTTAACCTTTAATTTATGATTTTTCATGGTAGAAATTAGGGATTTGGGTAGAAATTATAGATTTTTGAGAAATTGAGATTTAGACCTCAAATTGAGGTCAAATTTCAAAACTAATTACATAACCGGGCTCAGGGGTTAATGGGTAATTGGGTTTCGGTCCCAATCTCGGATTTTGACCAAGCGGGCCCGGGGATGACTTTTGTTGACTTTTTCTAAAATCATTAAATATTGATTCTTTTTCACTCGTGGGTAGTTTCTAAAGCCCATTTTGAATTATTTGAACTATATTTGTCTCGATTTGATAGGTTTGGAGGCTAATTCTAAAGGAAAAGCTGTGGTTGTGCCTTGATTTGGTTGCGGAGTGAGGTAAGTGTCGTGGTTAATCTTGACTTGAGAAATTTGGACTTGTTGGTCTAAATGCTATGTGTATTATGTGTGGAGACGATGTATATGTGATATGACGAGTATATATATGTTGTTATTGGGTTTAAAGCATGCGGGTGGAAATTATGTCTTTGTACTAGGTTGTTTCATTGACTATGTTTTCCATGCTTAAGATAGAATATTACTTGTTTAATTATTCGCCTCGTATTTATTTTAAAGATGTTGGAAATTTTGAAAGTTGAGTTTGGTATCATGGCACTATAATTGATGTGAAATTGCTTCCCGCCTTGCGTTGTTATCTCGGATTTGTATTGTTGTTTGGTGAGGGTTAATGAAAAGCACAAAGGGAGATGTCGTGCCTTATTTGCATTTATTATCATCTATTAAGAGGTTGTGAGGGTTAAAGCATGAAGGGTGATGCCGTTCATATCATTACTTATCATTATTTACCATATAATGAGAGGTTAAGAGTAAAAGCACGAAAGGTAATGTCGTGCCATTTAATTTATGATATTACATGGTGAGGACGAGAGTAAAAGCATAAAGGGTGATGCCATGCCTTTTATTTCATTGCCTTATTTGATTTTTGGGTTGGTGATTTACTTGGTTACATTGTTGCTTATTTTCGGAAGATGTTATTTGGTGATTTCGCACTTGTCGTTCTTATGATAGTTCCTCTTTCTCATGTCCCCTCCCAATTGATGTTTTTAATTGCTCTACCTGTTATTTTGTTGCTCTATGTATATATATATATATATATATACATGTTTCAAGTAGGTGTCTTGTCATAGCCTCGCCACTACCTCATCGAAGTTAGGCTTGACACTTACGGAGTACATTAGGTCGATTGTACTCACGCTACATTTCTGCACTTCTTGTGCAGATACGTGTGTTTGTCCCAGCGACATCTAGTGGTGTTCTGCTCGAATTCAGCCATATTTGGAGACTTGAGGTATAGCTGCACAATGTCTGCAGCCCTAAATTCTCCTTCTTTCTCCATCTACTATTTACCTAGTCTCAGACTGTTGCACTTTATTTCAGACCATATATGTAGTACTCTAGTTGCTCATATACTTTTGACTCCAAATTTTCTGGAGTAGTTAGCATCGCATTACTTTTATTAATACTGTGTTAAATTTTGAGTTTATTTTTCATTAAATATCATTACTCTCTGTTAATTGTTAAAAACTGGATAATTAGTTTAACAACGTCAACTTACCTAGAAGGCAGATGTTAGGCATCATCACGGTCTCGAGGTTGGAAATTTTGAGTCATGACAAATTGGTATCAAAGTACTAGATTGCTTAGGTCTCACGAGTCATGAGCAAGCTTAGCAGAATCTGGAGGATCGGTATGGGCCGTCTGTACTTATCTTCTAGAGGCTATGGAGCTTTAGGAAAATTTCACTTCTTTCTTTCCCAATCGTGTGATTTTATTTTATCATAGATCTTTGAATCATTCCATTCTTGTTCTATCGCAGATGGTGAGAACACGCACAGTATCTACAGCCGGGCAGGAGCCGGAGCCCCCTATTTTAGCCACTACTAGGGGTAAGGGCTGGGGTCGAGGTAGGGGTCAAGGCAGAGGTAGAGCTCAACCTAGAGCACGTGCAGCAGCACCCACTGTGGAGCCTCAGATTGATCATGAAGAGGATATCCCAGCTCAGACCGCACCAGTCAGACCTGCTCAGGTCCTGGAAGGGTTTATAGCCACTCCCGTGCTTCAAGACGCTCTAGTCCACTTAGTGGGCCTCATAGAGAGCATTGCCCAGACTGGTGCATTTCCGGTGGCACCAGTTGTATCTCAGGCTGGGGGAGGAGCACAGACTCTTGCCACTCACACTCCAGAGCAGATGGATCACATATATCAGACTCCAACCATTCCGCCAGTTTGTGCAGTTTAGCATATTTTTCTACATAGACTTGGGACAAGCCCGCGATGTCTTCTAAGGGATTAATGAGGTTGGATAAGTTCACAGAGCTCTTCCATATTCATTTTAGTGATGAACCTTCTGAGGACCCACAAGATTATTTGGATCATTTCCACAAGGTATTGCGCAACATGAGAATCGCTGAGGCCAATGGGGTCGACTTTGTAGTGTTCGAGATGACAGGTTCTGCCAAGAGGTGGTGGCAGGATTTTGAGCGGGGTAGAACAGTAGGTTTGCCACCCCTCACTTGGGATCCGTTTTTGCAGCTTTTTCTGGAGATGTTTATTCCTTTCACTCTGAGAGAAGAGTACCGCAGCCTTCAACAGGGTAGCATCATCGTTACCCAGTATGAGACCCGAATTGTGGACCTAGCTTGACATGCAGTTATTTTACTCCCTACTGAGAGGGAGTGAGTGAGGCGATTCATTGATGGACTTACTTTCCGTATCAGGTTACAGATGGCCAAGGAGACCGGAGATAACATTTCCTTCCATAGAGTCGTAAAGATTGCTAGACGGATCGAGATGATTCGTGGTCAAGGTATGGAGGCGGTATTTGAGAAGAGGCCTTATCATTTTAGTTGTTTTAGTGGTGCCTCATCTGGAGGCAAAAGTTCATTTGGTAGAGGCTATCCTCCCAGGCCGATTCAGTCAGTGCTTCAAGCATCCCACAGTGCTTTGGGTAGTCGTGGTTCGTATGGGTCTCATCCTGAGCAACTAGCCTACAGCGCACATTTAGCTCATATTAGTGCACCACTGATCCAGAGTTATTAGTGTGGTTATTCAGGTCGACAAGTCTAGTTCCAGAGTCAGCAGTCACAGTAGCCGAGGACTTGTTATACTCATGGAGATTCGAGGCACGTCGCGAGATTTTGCCCTATGTCATAGGGTGTCATGCCACATCAAGGTTCTCGTGCCATGATTCTAGCACCGATTGCTCCACTGCCCACTTATCCATCTAGAGGTGGAGGTCAGGCCATTAAAGGTGGAAGTCTGCAAGCTAGAGGTCATCCGAGAGGCGGAGGTTAGAGTTGTGGGGCCCAGGCCTATTTTTATGCATTTCCATCTAAATAGGAGGAAGAGTCATCTGATGCCATCATCACATGTATTATTCTGGTTTGCCATAGAGATACCTCAGTTCTATTTGATCCGGGATCTACTTATTCATATGTGTCATCCTATTTTGCTTCATATCTGGTTTTCCCTCGTGACTCTTTGAGTGCTCCTGTTTATATGTCCACGCATGTGGGAGATTCTATTATTGTAGATCATGTTTATCACTTGTTTGTGGTTTCTATCAGGAGCCTTAAGACTAGTGTAGATCTTATACTTCTTGATATGGTGGACTTCAATATTATTTTTGGCATGGATTGGATTTCACCTTATCACACTATATTGGACTATCACATTAAGATGGTGACCTTACCCATGCCGGGGTTGCCTCAATTAGAGTGGAGAGGGACTCCTGGCTATTCTACGAACATGGTTATTTCTTGTGTGAAGGCTCGGCATATGGTCGAGAAGGGATGTCTAGCATATTTGGCCTATATCTGTGATCCTAGTGCGGACGTTCCTTCCATGGACTCAGTAACAGTTGTGCACGAGTTTCCAAAGGTGTTTCTTGCAGATTTGTCGGGATGCCACCCAGTAGAGATATCGACTTCTGTACTGACTTGGCTCCAAGCACTCTACCCATTTCTATTCCACCATACCATATTGCCCCAGCTATGTTGAAGGAACTGAAGAAGCAGTTGCAGGATTTGCTTGATAAGGCATTCATTAGACCTAGTGTCTCGCCCTGGAGTGCACCAATGTTGTTTGTGAAGAAGAAGGATGGTTCGATGAGGATGTGTATAGATTATCGTCAGTTCAACAAAGTCAATATCAAGAATAAGTATCTGTTGCCGAGGATTAATGATTTATTTGACTAGCTTCAGGGTGCCAAAGTGTTTTCGAAGATTGATTTGAGATCTGGCTATCATCAGTTGAAGATTAGGGCATCGTATGTCCCTAAGATAGCTTTTCGGACTCGGTATGATCATTATGAGTTCCTAGTGATGTCATTTGGCTTGACAAATGCCCCAACAACAATTATAGATTTGATTAATTGGGTATTCAAGCCCTATTTGGATTTTTTTGTGATCGTCTTCATTGATGATATATTGGTCTACTACTGCAATCGAGAGGAGCATGAGCAGCATCTTCGGGTTGTACTTCAGACCTTGAAGGATAGTAAGTTATATGCCAAATTTTCAAAGTGTGAGTTTTGGTTGGATTCGGTTGCCTTTTTGGGACATGTTGTATTTTTCGAGGGCATTAAAGTGGATCCTAAGAAGATTGACGTAGTTTAGAACTGGCCTAGACCTACTTCAGCTATAGAGATTCGGAGCTTCTTAGGTTTGGCAGGTTATTATCGCCGGTTCGTGGAGGGGTTTTTATCTATCGCAGTCCCATTGACTAGATTTGTTATACCCCATATTTTCGTACGTGAGACTACATCGTAAGTCAATTGTCCTAATCTCAGAAATGAAATCATCTTTGAAAGTACATACAGTATGTTAATCATGATAACTTGGAGGTTAAAATTATTTAAGATCATTAACTGCAAGTACCAAGAGGATTGGAAGGCTTAGAAGCTAAACGAATTGAAGAAAATAAGTTTCATCAAAAGTCGACAAGTTGGGAATATTATAACATGTGCTTTTGAGGTAAGACTAGGGTGCTCAAAATGATAAGGAGGTTATGTTATGAGTTATTTTAGTCTTATGATGGTCGTGTGTTATGTTTTCAAGTCAAACAAGTTGTGAAACAAAAGTTGGCAAAGATGCTGAAAATTAGGTCAAATGTAGCTGAGCATTTCTCCAAATGTACCTGGAATTACGGGATGATCTACTTACAAAATTGAATATCTACAAGTCTAGTTTCCAACGGATTAAGCCATTCATTGATACAACATTGGAGTGGAGAGATATTCTCATTTTTGCGAGACTGCACAGACTGGTAGGTGACAAGTAGGTGCATCACCTACTTGACAAAAGGAGAGGCCTCAATTTAAAGCTCCTAAAGTTGACCAAGAGGGCAATTTTGAGGACTTATTAACTCATTTATTTCACTCATTTCTCAGACCAACAAAATCAGATAGAACCCCTTCAACTCCTCCCAAAAAATCCCACATAAACCCTAGGTAATTTCAGGTGATACGATGTGATTCTAGTGGCGAAAACCACAAACAGCTTGCTAGTTTCTCTTTCTCCATCTTGTAGCTGCGTTGGGGGGATGATTTTTGATGAATAAGGACTAGGTTTAATGGGTTCTACTCATTCCAAGGTAAATTTATGCTTCTCCTTCCATTATCTATGCTTGTATGAATTGTAACTCGATCGTAAAAACTAGACCTAGCGAGTTTCGAAAAAGTGGTGTGTTGTTTGTTGTTGCGTCACTGTTGGCTGGTTGTAAACATATTTTTAAGTTGAATTCATGGATGTTTTATAGGATAAGAGGATTAATTATGTACTGTTAGTTGTGTTGCTCAATTTGCAAGAAAAGACAAGTCGAAACGTGTTTTAATAAACTGAAAAGTCAAATTTGAGTTGTTGAACTTGTGGGACTATTTTGTGGGCTATTTCATGTTGCTGTTGGGTTACTCTATTGCTACTGTTTATATGGAGTTTGGGAGGAGAAAGTGTGTGGATAAACACCACATAATGGCAGGGTGGTTGGCTGTTCGTTCGTCGTTACATTTTTGGGTTATTTGACACTAATAGGGTTGTCATTTTGTGTATGAACTTATTGGGGTGTGTGAGTTGTTTTGTGGAATTTTGTGATGGATATAATGTTGGAAGATGATGTATACATATTGTTATTGTTGTGTTCTTGTTGTTGGTGGAGTTATATCGAATTGGGAGGAAGTAAAGATTATAGGGGAGATGCTGCCCGTTTTATTATAAAATAAGTCTATCGTTCGTTGTGCGATAGTTGTACCTTCCATAACTTGATGATTGTATTGTTATGGTTGTTATAGATTAAGGTGAAAAGAGATGGGTTTAATGTGGTTATTAGACAGATTGTGATAAGGTATGTTAAGGCTAAACCTTTCCTTCATTTTGGCATGATCCCATAACTACATGTGTTTGATAACGAGACATAAAGAGAAGTTCGTATTCTTAAACTTATGTACAATATCCTAGTTTCATAAGTTACAGTATTCTTCCTTGTAGGGACTTTATATTCAATTAAGTATTGTCTTTATCCAGTCAATAGAGCATAGGGTCTATATATATACACACAGTATTATAGTATTTTCACCACCATCAAGCTATAATCGGTGGCAAGGCCCCTATTGGGCAGTACTACAATATTTTCACCACTATCGAGCTATAATTGGTGGAAAGACCCCTATTGGGCAACCTCTTATCAGATGGTAAGTTATATACTGAGCCTACTATGGCCGAGCGTCTATGAGCGAGCCTAGAATGGCCGAGATATAAAGCCTAGTATGGCTGAACACCTATGAGTGAGCCTACTACGGCAGAGCAGTTATATGTACTGAGCCTTATAGTGTCGGACATCTATTTTACTAACTATATTGATAAAGTTGAGTCAGTATCAGCAGGTAAACATATCTTCAAATCATCTTTGACTTCTAGTTACTTTCATTTATTATATCATCAATTTAGTTTTAGCTTTTCGTTATTTTGTTGCCTTACATACTCGGTACATTATTTCGTACTGACATCCCTTTTGTTGGGGATGCTGCATTTCATGGCTGCAGGTCCTGATAGACAGCTGGATAGACCTTCCCAGTAGACAGAGTCAAACATCACCTCGGTTGGTAAGCTCCACTTCCTCGGAGTTACCAGGTCTAGACCTTGAAGTCTATTTTATATATACAGGTTTGATGGGTAGGTCGAGGCCCTATCCCGACCATGATATGTTTAGCTATCTATAGAGGCTTGTAGATGAGAATTGTATTGTTTGTATATCAGTAGATGTTCATGGCGACCTCGTCAGCCTGCACAGTTTTATATATATATATATATATATATATATATATATATATATGTGTGTGTGTGTGTGTGTGTGTGTGTGAGCTTTTGGGTATGTTTACCCCTCAGATGAGAGAAACAATATTTTCAGATGATTCAGAATATGGCCTCATCTGCCTAAGTTAAGGGTTACCCCTCCAGAGTTCACAGTCACAGAATGGTACGCTCGAGCCGAGTATGGCACCAGGTTCCGGCCATGCCTCTTCAGATTTGGGGTGTGACAAGATTGACCCAGAAGGGTTCCCCATTTATGTGGTCTGATGAGTATGAGTTGAGCTTTCAGAAGCTCAAGACTACTTTGACTACAACTCCAGTATTGGTATTGCCTACGGGTTCGGGGTCTTACACTGTATATTGTGATGCATCACATATTGGGCTCGGTATGGTGTTGATGCAAGACGGTAGGGAGATTGTCTATGTGTCGCCAGCTTAAGGATCATGATAAGAACTACCTCGTTCATGACTTAGAGTTGGCAGGTATTGTTCATGCATTGAAGATTTGGAGGCATTACCTCTATAGCGTGTCATGTGAGGTATTCACAGATCATCGGAGTCTACATCACTTGTTTAAGCAAAAGGATCTAAACTTGATGCAGCGGAGGTAGTTAGAGCTGTTAAAAAACTATGATATTACCATTTTGTACCATCCAGGGAAGGCCAGTGTGATGGACGATGCCTTGAGCAAAAAGGCTGAGAGTATGGGTAGCCTTGCACACATTCCAGTAGGTAAGAGATAGCTAGCATTCGATATTCATGCTTTGGCCAATCGACTAGTGAGATTAGATGTTTCGGATCCTAGTCGGGTTCTTGCTTGCATGGTTTCTCGGTATACTTTGTATGAGCACATCAAATAGCGTCGGTATGACGACCCTCATTTCCTTGTTCTTTAGGACACAGTGCAGCATGATGATTCCAAGGAGGTTTCTATTGGGGATGATGGAGTGTTGCATAGGCAGGGTTGGATTTATGTGCCCAATGCGGATGAGCTGCGTGACTTGATTCTTGAGGAGGCCCACAGTTCACGGTATTCCATTCATCAGGGTGCCGCCAAGATGTATCAGGATTTGAGGCAGCATTATTGGTGGAGAATAATGAAGAAATATATAGTAGAGGATGTGGCACAGTGTTTGAACTTCCAGCAGGTGAAGTACGAGCATCAGAGGCCTAGCGGTTTGCTTCAGATACTTGAGATTTCCAAGTGAAAGTGGGAGCATATTACCATGAATTTCGTTGTTGGGCTCCCACGGACTTTGAAGAAATTTGACGCAGTATGGGTCATTATGGATAGTTTGACCAAGTCGGCACATTTCATTATGATGGCGGCCACCTAATCTTCAGAGCAGCTGGCTCAGATCTATATCTGGGAGATTGTTCGTCTCCACGACGTGTCGATGTCTATTATCTCCGATCAAGGCACATAATTCACATCACATTTCTAGAGAGTTGAACAATGGGAATTAGGTACGCGGGTTGAGTTAAGTATAGCATTTCACCCCTAGATGGACGGGCAGTCCGTGCATACCATTCAGATCTTGGAGGACATGCCACGTGCATATGTTATGGATTTCGGGGGTTCTTGGTATCAATTCTTACTACTTGCGGAGTTTGCCTACAACAATAGCTACTAATCGAGTATTCATATGGCTCCTTATGCGGCCTTATATATATAGGTTGATATGAATTTGGTACTACATTGCAAGTTGGCTGGTACCATATATGAAGAGACCATTGGGAATTTGTCAGTGGACCTCGATGACTGAAAATCTCGGTTTGAAAATCTTCAAGAGGAGAAGGACACTTTAGAGTAGCAGACTAGGATGGTAACTTTGGATCTGGCAACAACAAAAACACAGAGTTATCCTCGGGGCTGGTGGTCCAAGAGTATACTCAGGCTAAGGAAGATATCCCTACTTTGACTGAGAAAGTGAGGTTTCTCGAGCGTCTCTTGGCCTGTTGAGGGTGTCTCTTAATGCTTTGGAGGCCGAGAAGGAAGATCTCCAAGCAGAGAGAGATCAGGTTGTTTCAAAGTACAAAGCTCTCAAACTCCAATCCGAGATTGACCTGAACTGAATGTTCTTGCAAAACCATTTTGATACAACGAAGGAGGCTTTTATTGGGGATTTTGATATAGAGATGGAGTTTGAGAAGGCTGAGGAAGTAGTGGAAAGTCTGCCTGGCAAGTTGTGAGGTTTTTTCTCCTGAACAAGAATCCTCAGTAGAGGAGGAGAATCCGGACTTGCCAGATGAAAATGATGAAGCTGAGGGTATTGAATCGCACCCCTACATCTCTCGTTTTTCACGTTCATCCTTCCCAAGTTTCTACTTCAACTTCCCCAACAGCCTCCCTGGGTTGCAGAGATGCTTCTCCCGGATATCGAAAATTTATGTTGCCTTAGTTTTTGGCTTTTGTTGCTTTCCTTTTTTTTGCGTGTTGATGTCTATGATTTTTGCCTAATATTTAATAAATATTTTGCTCTTTCGTTCCCTTGTTTTGAATGTTTTGTACATATATTGTGTGCCTTTTAGCATTTATGATGAGTCTTACATACCGTACTTATTTTTCATCTTCGTGGTGATCGCACTGAGCCGTAACTATGGATGTCTGACGTGAATATAAAAGAGAGCCCTTTATGTTTTCGACACTTATAAAGATGACGTCTCATATTTATTATTGGTATAAAATGGAATAACATATCCTTTTAGTATGCGAGAATATAAAACCCGAGACATCATTAAATAAAATGTAAAGTTTGTTTCGAAAATAATACATAAAATTTCCATTAACTTTGAATAAGATTATTGATCCAAATACAGATTTGATTCATTATTGACTAGCAATATTGAGAAGTTAAGAAAAAATATTTTACTCGAAATGAACTTGTTCCGATTTTAATTCGTGAAAGTTAATATACTTCAAGAATATTTTTGTTGAAGATATTTTCCCTTTCTTCTTCGAGGTTTATCTAAACTTCTTCTTTCCTTTTTTGAAGTTAATCTTCTTTATACTTCCGTATAGTGCATGTACTCCACCAGCGTTCGAGTTTGAAGTATGAGGCCTTGGACACTGGTCTTTTATTTTCAACCTTCACGAGTCTCTAGATTCCGGTAAATTAAATTTTTCTTGGTCATGTTAATGAAAAGGAAACACATTCAGAACTAGGGGTATTTGTTTAGACGAAGAAGACACTTTAATCTTTTCAGTGTCACAACCTAAAATTCGACCAAAGTCGTGACGTGCCTGACATCGATTGCTAGGCAAGTCAACAACCAATGTGCATAATTATACTTAAAAATAGTATTAAATAGTCTCAAAAGATATATAAGATAAATAACTGTAGCAATATAGCGATACAACTGAAATATCATCGCAGAACTGGTGTCAACCAGTGCATGAGCTTTATGACATAAATAAGTACAATGGTCTGAATTACGATACACTCCAGTCTTAAGAACATAAACAGTAATAACAAAAGTAAGGGAGGAGATTCAAAGGCTTTTGAACAGAACAACAGAGCTACCTTGATATCTCCAACATATAGGGGTTCGACTCTCTAGCAGTCAACTCTACCAGCAACACCTAGATATGCACATGAAATGTAGAGTATAGTATGAGTACAACAGATCTCATGTATTCTATCAGATGCAACCATAACCTCATATTGAAGATAGTGATGAGATTGGCAAAGTCCGCTACTCAATTTCAATAGCTAACAATAACAGTAACAACATAATGATAATAGCAAAAGGAAAAGCAGCTCAAAAATGGGTAAGATCAACTGAATCACATTAACAAGATAATAGACATGATTTTCAAATAATTCAGTCAAGGCATCATCCAAGACATAAAGTACCAACTAGGATGAAAAAGATATATTTCTGTGCATGCATAACAAGTATTGATGCAAAAATCAATGAATTCATCGTTAAATCATCAAGAATGCACAATCTTAACTCTATACGGGTGCCTGGCATAACGCCCCTCACTAAGCACATACCAAGTTCCTTCACTCACAAGGACTAAAGTAACATGGATTATCACCTGACTCCAGGGGTGGATCCTAGCCCAAGCGTTGATCGGATCAAAAGTCCACGATCATCATAACTCAGCCCAAATGGCCTGCCGCTCGAGTCACCTCAATAGCAATACCTCTCATCCCAATAGGGGTCCTAGCATATGCCTCATCAAAATATGAATATTAACATGGCTCTACGGCCCCATTTCAGTCATTAATCTGTTCAAATCGCAATATGTCAACATATCATAGTATCAAAAATCAATATACCGCACAAATTATACAAATGTGCCAAAAATCCACTCAAACCCATGCCATACAAGGAAAAAAATAATATATGAGATTGCATGTAAGAAGTATACTGAGATAGTGATATAACATGCAGATATAATATCATCACTAAAAAGTATGACTACAATTAAGGAAAATAACTCAACATAGCAAAGTAGCCTTATCATGTCTCAAATGTATAAGCACATAGCTTAGACATGAATTCTAGCGTGAATAATGGCCCAAGTAGTCATACAAGTAGAGAAAATACAGCAACACAAAGGCATGATAGAAAAACAAGGTACATAATATCCTAAAGTCTACTTGGATCATGAATAACCATGGTATACGCATATATGCTGGTAATCATGTACGTGTGTCACCCCTAACATATAGAAATCATCTTAGTCTACGGGAAAAATATCCTCAAGCTAAGCCTAGGTAAGATACTTAACTCAAAGCCCGAGAATCAATAATACAAGAAACCCTTTCCTCTCGAATTGGCCTCCAAACGGGTCACATCTAGTCGAAAACAACTCAATAATGTCAAACAAGTCTATAGGAATCGATTTCAAATAATAAAGCTCCAATCTTTAACAAATTTCACAAAGTCAACCAAAAAGGCAACCCGGACCCAATTCTCTGAACCAGACAAAGGTCACAAATATCGACTAATCATTAGAATACAAGTCCGAATATACAAGTTTCATCAAAATCTAACTCCAAATCGGGGTTCAAATCTCCATTTTTCACTCTGCAAAACCATAGTCAAAATACCAAATTTCTTTTCAAATCCTATAAGTATATGTAATAATCCACGGGGAAACAAGATATAATATTAAAATTAAGTAGAAATTATTTACCCTCTTGCCTTGCGTGATCTCTTCAAAAATCGTGCTTCTCCAAGTCTAGGGTTCAAAATATAATATAATGGGTTTAAGCTCCAAAATTACAACACTTAAAAGTCTTCCCAGTGATACCCTTCGCGAACGTGGTCACTGCCTCGTATTCATAGAGCACAAAATCACATTGCACAGATAACTCTTCGCGAACGCGACCCCATACCCACGAATGCGATGTACAAGTTCAACAGGCCTACACGAACGCGGTCAATCCTATGCAAACGTGAAGTCTTATCTCCAGCCTTCCCCAAGCAGTCCAACCTCCTACGTGAAAGCAATGCCAATATCACGAACGCGAAGGCCACTGATCACAAAGCTTAGAAAATGTGAAACCTTTTACGCTAACATGAAGAACAAAAATGCCTCTGCTCCAAATAATCCTCCGCAATTGCGAGACCTGCTCCATGATCGCGAAGCACACTAAACACCAGCAGTCCTCAGCAATTCAACCAAACTATGGGTGGTCCGAAACTCGCCTGGGAAACCCAGGACCCCATCTAATCATACCAACAAGTCCGTAAATACTACCCAGACCTACCCAAGGCCTCAAAACACATCCACGATCACTATATCTATGAAACGTCAGTCAAACCATCAATTGAACTTCTCTTATGTTCATAAGCTTCTATGCTTCCAACCAATCATCTGATTCCTACCAAACCAACTCGGAATACAGTCAATCCTTGCACACAAGTCCCAAATAACATAAAAAAAATATATTCCTAATATCGTAACAACAATCTGAATCTAATAACATCAAAGTCAACTCCTGGTCAAACCTATGAACCTTCCAAATCTTTAACTTGCCAACTTTCGGCAAATTATGCCAAATCAACCTAAAAACCTCCAAATCCAAATCCGGATATACGCCTAAGTCCAAGATCACCATACGAATCTGTTGGAACCATCAAAACACAAATCAAAGGTCGTTTACAACAAAGCTAAACCCTGATCAACTCTTATAACTTAAATTTCTAACCATGAAACTAAGTGTTCCAATTCATTCCAAAACCATCCCAAAGGAAAACCAACTATCCCATCAAGTCAAAAAAAACAACTAACAACCACACGGGAAGCATCAAATAGGGGAACGAGACTCAAATACACAAAACAATCGCCCGAGTTGTTACATTCTTCCCATCTTAAACAAAAATTCATCCTCGAATGGGTTAAGAATCATACCTCGAATATCAAAAAGATGAGGATATTTACTCCCTATATCATAATCGGTCTCCCAAGTCGCCTCCTTCACCGGTTGACCACTACACTAAACCTTCACTGATGCAATATCCTTCGACCTCAGCTTCCGAACCTGTCTATTCAAAAGGTCCATTGGCATCATTAGTCAAGTCCTTGTCCAACTGCACCGAGCTGAAATCCAACACATGTGATGGACCCTCATAGTACTTATGAAGCATAAAAACATGAAACACCAGGTGAACTCCCTATAAGCTAGAGCAAGTTTGACGTCCACCTCACCCACTCTCTCTAACACCTCAAATGGACCAATATACTGAGGGCTTAACTTGTCCTTCTTTCCAGATATCATTACGCCCTTTATAGGTGAAACTCATAGAAGAACCTTCTCATCCTCCATGAAAGCTACATCTCGAACCTTCCAATCAGCATAATTCTTCTTCCTGGACTGCGCAACACAAAACCTCTCCTAATCCACTTCACCTTATCTATATCATGACGAACAAAGTCGGTGACCAACAATCTAGCCTCCCAAGTGTCACGACCCAATTTTCCCTTTGTTGGGTATCGTGATGGCACCTAGTCTTAGGGACTAGGAAAGCCTAACATTTATTAAATAACAACAATAATTAAATAACATCTAACAAACATCTAACAATCTCTGGAATGGAAACCTCCCAAAATAAATTTACAATTCCCAAAACCGGTAGTACAAGTCATAAGCTCTACAAAGTGCTTGCTAGAAAACTTCTAAATACAACTGTCCAGAAATAAGAATAAACAGTGCAAAACGAAAACTTGAAGGTAACTCCGAAGCCTGCGAACGCAGCAGCAGGTTTACCTTGAGTCTCCACAGCGACGACCCGCATAGCTACTAACAAACAAATACCTGGATCTGCACAAAAATGTGCAGAAGTGTAGAATGAGCACACCACAACAGTGCCCAATAAGTATCAAGACTGACCTCGGTTGAGTAGTGACGAGGAACAGTCAAGACACCCACTGGTCTAATAAACTGAACAAGTATATAAGTATAGGAACAGTAGAAATATGATATCTACATAAAGATTATGCAATATGACTAACAATACAGTAATTGCAATAAGAAAGGAAACCACATGTATTAGCGGAATACCATAAAAATGATCAGAAAAGTGAACGGAACACAACCTAAATTCGGAATCACAAATACAGCAAGGACAAGTAATAACTCAGCAACTACAACTGCTTTTACATCAGGTTTTAGTCAACAAACTCCACGAGGTACCAAACCTCGGACAAATCACAATTCATCGGTCTCAATACCTGAACCCTAACACTTAGCGTCTTGTGCCCTCATAACACCTCATAATCGCACTGACAACTCACGTGCCAATAGAGTCATTCTCACGTAAAAGACAAGTAAACAAGGGTGAGCATCTATGCCTAACAATATCAAGAAAACCTCTTATCCGATAAGAGCACTTAACTACATGTATGTCTATGCAAGTGTCCTAACATAGTCCATACCAGCAAATAAGCATAAGGAAAAAAAACTGACAGCACGTACAATATTTTCTCACAACTTTCACAAGATAAAGCTCACACAGGTAAGTGTACCACTACACAAATATCAACAACAAGAATGCCCCCGGGCCATCACAAATCATCAAAAATCAATCCCTCACACAGTCCACCTTGTCTTGCCATGTGTGCAATAATAAAGTAAGTGCCCGCCTTGTCTCGCCACACGTGCATAACAATGTTCCTACCTTATCTCGCCACATGCGCAATATATATATATATATATATATACACACACCACCTTTTCACGCCGCATGTGCAAATATCAATAGTAATAATAGCACGGCAGAAACCTCGTGCAACCCCATAACAACAACCGCACGACAGAAACCTCGTGCATCATAATAACCACAACCGCACGGCAGAAACCTCATGCACCACCACAATAAATACAACAGAAACAATGACAATAATATAATGGTACGACAAATAAGTTAACTCAGAAATTCCAGAACTCAAGGAAACGGAGGAATCTAATTCACAAGGAGTAGCGACAATAGAGAATGCTAGTCATAATAAGAACAGCTCAACAAGAAAGGAAATATTATGTAACAATGGTCCACAATGTACAGTTCGACAACGAGGAAGCTAACACAAGACGAATAATTCCAAAGAAGGACAAGTCAACTAAAATATAGGATATCTAACTTCTTTTAAGGTTGGGCAATTAAGAGAGAGTTACAACTACTCCAATTAAGGATAAGCAGTATAAGGATAATCATTTTGCCTCAATTAAGGATGAACAATTACAGAAGAGATAATTATAATTTCAGATGAAGATAAGCATTTAGAGAAAAGACAACACGGCAATAGAAGAGATATTCAATTTCTATTAAGGCACATATGAATCAAATGAACAACAAAAGTGGATCATGAAAAAATTATTTCCAATTAAAGTAGGTAGAAGTGAAACTGGAAATTTAGAAACGTAATCATAACGAGAACAACTGCATATTCAGTGAATACAGGACCTAAGAATCCCTAAAGGCCAATTTTCCACAAATAATTCTGGACACGTACTCGTCACCTCGCGTACACGGACTACAATTAGCATATAAGACTCAAATACTAAGGGGTAGTTCCCCCACACAAAGTTAGACAGGATACATACCTCAAAGAAGACAGATCGATACTCAAAAATGAACTTCTCGGGCAAAATGACCTCTGGACGGCTCAAATCTAACCAAAATAACTTCAGAGCACAAATAAAACTAATAAGAAACTATTCCGGACTATAAAGCCTCAATCTTTATCAAAATCTGAAAATCGGTCCAAAAGACGACCCCCAGGACCGCACCTCGGAACCCGACAAATTTCACAAAACCCGAACACCCATTCCGGTATGAGTTCAACCATACAAAAATTATCAAATTCCGATACCAATTCGTCCCTCAAATTATGATTTTTCATTTTGAAATTTTTTTTCAAAAACCACTATTTTCCTCAACTCAAAACACAAATTAAATGATAAAAATAAAGATAAAATCATGGAATATATAAAATTCTAGGTGAGGAACACTTACCCAATCGATTTTCTTGAAAAACGCACAAAGAATCGCTCAAAATCGAGCTCTAGAGCTCCAAAAATGTAAAAAATGGCTAACCCTCAAAATAGAGAACTTATATTTTGTCTAGGTGTTTATGCATCGCGAACGCAGAAGAGAAATCGCGTTCGCGAAGAAGGAAAATGAAAGCTGCCCAGTTATGCTTCGCAAACGCGACAACACGTTCGCGAACGCGAAGAGGAAAAATCTGATGGCCCAACGACAGCTCTTCGCGAACGCGTAAAGTAGTACGCGAACGCGAAGAGTGGAATGGCATAGCTATGCGAACACGTAAGCGACACGCGAACGGGAAGAGGAAAATGATCAACAGTGCCCAGGGCCTGGTTTGCAGTTCGCGAACGCGTGATAGGGAATGCAAACACGAAGAAGGGGGTGGCAGAACTTTGCGAACGCGAAGAAGGGGGTGGAAGCGAACGCGAAGAGGAAATATATCACCCTCCAAAATAACACTACGCGAACGTGAAGGCAAGGATGCGAACGCGATGAAGGAAACAAGATGACAGATAACAGCAATTCAAAGTAGGAGGAAGTGACCTGTAGCCCATCCGAAACACACCCGAGGCCCCCGGGACCCCGTCTAAACACACAAACAAGTTCCATAACCTAACACGGACTCGCTCGGGCTCTCAAATCACATCCAACAATGCCGAAAATACAAATCGCACCACGAATCGAACTTATGAACTTTCAAATCTTCCAACTTCGAAAATGCGTGCCGAAACCAATCAACCCAACCCGGAATGAGGTCAGATTTTGCAGGCAAGTCCTAAATAACATAACGGAGTTGTTCCAACTCTCAAAATTGTATTCCGACCCCAATATCAAAAAGTCCACTTCCGGTCCTAATCTCCAAAAATTCAACTTTTGCCATTTCAAGCCTAAATGAGTTACAGACCTCTGAAACACAATCTGGACATGCCCCTAAGTCCAAAATCACCCAATGGAGCTAACAGAATCGACAGAACTCCATTTCGGAGTCATCTTCACATAGTTCTGACTACGGTCAAAATCCTAAGACTTAAGCTTCCGTTTTAGGGACCAAGTGTCCCAAATCACTCCGAATCATTTGGTAACTGAATTCAACCACGCACGCAAGTCAATACACATAATACGAACTTGCTCAGGGCATTATGCTACCGGACGAGACTTAAATTCTCAAAACGACCGACCGGGTCATTACACCAAGGCTCAAACTAATCGATCGAAGAACAACATCGGCTCCCATATAAAGCCTCGTACGGGGCCATCTGGATGCTCGACTGATAGTTGTTGTTGTATACAAACTCTCCTAGTGTAAGAAACTGATCTCACTAGCCTTCGAAATCTATAGCACATGCTCTCAACATATCCTCAAAAATATGAATGGTCCTCTAGCACTACCCATTCATCTAAGGATGAAATAAAGTACTCAACTCAACCTATGTGCCCAACTCACACTGAACAGTCCTCTAGAAATGCAAACTAAACTGAGTGTCGCAATTTGAGATGATAGAAACATGTACACCATGCAAGAGGACAATCTCCCGGATGAGATCTTAGCCAACAACTCTGAATTGTAGAAACTCATGACTAGAAAGAAATGCGCCAAATTGGTCTGTCTGTCCATAATGACCCAAATAGCGTCAAATCCCCTCCACTCCTGTATGTCTAACATCTGAAGCAAACGACCCGGTCTTTGATACTCATACTTGACCTACTGACAAGTCAAATACCGTGAAACATAACCAACAATGTCCTTCTTCATCCTCCGCAACCAATAATGCCGCTTTAATTTGCGGTACATCTTAGTAGCACCTGGATGAATAGAATTATGCAAACTATGAGCCTCCTCAATAATCAACTCTCTCAACCCATCCACATTAGGAACATAGATCTGGTCCTGAAGTCGCAACATACCATCATCACCAATAGCCACTTCCTTAGCACCATCTCGCTGCACTGTGTCCTGAAGGACAAGCAAATGGGGATCATCATACTAACGGGCCTTAATGTGCTCAAACAAGGATGACTGAGATACCACACAAGCAAGGACTATGCTAGTCTCCGATGTATCCAATCTCATAAACTTGTTGGCCAAAGCTTGAACATCAATAGCTAAGGGCCTCTCCACGGCTTGATTAAATGCTAAACTCCCCCATACTCTCTACTTTTCTACTCAAGGCGTCCGCTACCACATAGACCTTCCCCGGATTATAAAGAATAGTGATATCATAGTCTTTCAAATACTCTAACCAACTTCGCTAACTCATGTTCAGATCTTTTTTCTTGAATAGATGTTGAAGACTCCAATGATCTCTATACACCTCAAAAGACATGCAATATATGTAATGGCCTCCAATCATGAGCGCGTGTACAATAGTTGTTAACTCCAAATAATGTACTGGATAGCTCTTCTCATTAGGATTCAACTGGCGCAACATAGGCAATCACCCTATCGTCCTACATTAACACACACCCAATGCCAACCCGTGAAGCATCACAATAAACCATAAATGACCCCGATCCTGAAGGAAAAACTAATACCAGAGTTGTAGTCAAAGTTGTCGTGAGCTTCTGAAATCACTCCTCACAATTGTCTGACCACATGAACGGAGCGCCCCTCTAAGTCATCTTAGTCTAAGAGGTTGCAATGGATGAAACCCCTCCACAAAGCGGTGATAATACCCAGCCAAGCCTAAGAAACTCCTTTTCTCTATAGCGGTAGAAAGTCTGGGCCACTCTGAGAGACCTCAATCTTCTTCAGGTCCACCTTGATCCCATCACTAGATACCTTGTGTCCGAAGAATGCCACTATGTCCAACTAAAACTCCCACTTGGAGAACTTCAAAAGTTGCTCATGCTCCTCGGCGCTATGGGAATACACCAAGATATCATCGATGAACATAATAATAAAAGAATCCAAATACGGTTGGAACACACTGTTCATAAAATGCATGAAGGTTGCTGGGCTATTAGTCAACACAAATGACATCACCAAAAACTTATAATGCCTGAAACGAGTCTAGAAAGTAGTATTAGGGATGTCTGAAGCCCTAATCTTCAACTGGTGATACCTTGATCTCAAGTCAATCTTCGAGAACGCCCTAGTACCCTAAAGTTGATCAAACAAATCATCAATGTGTGGCAATGGATACTTGTTCTTGATTATCACCTTGTTCAACTGTCGATAGTCACTACACATTCTCATAGAACCATCCTTCTTCTTAACAAACAACACTGGTGCACCCCAAGGTGACACACTAGGCCTGATGGGCCCCTTATCCAGCAACTCTTTCAACTATTCCTTAAATTCCTTCAACTCCGCTAGAGCCATACAATATGGAGGAATAAAGATAGGTTGCATGCCTGGCGCAAAATCAATGCCGAAATCAATATCATTATTAGGTGGTATGCCCGGTAAGTCTGCTGGAAATACATCCAGACACTGCCTCACTACTAGAACTAACTCAATATTAAGAGCATCAATGGTAACATTTCTAACAAAGGCTAAATATTACAAACATCCCTTCTCAACCATCCGTTTAGCCTTCAAAAATGAGACTACTCTACTAGGAGTGCAACCAAGAGAACCCTTCCACTCCAATCTCGGCAACCCTGGCATCACCAATGTCACGGTCTTAGCATGATAATCTAGAATAACATGGTATGGATATAACAAATCCATAGCCAAGTTCACATCAAAATAAACAATATCTAATAATAGAAAGTCCAACCTCGTCTCAAAACTACAAATACTGAACACACAGGATCGATAAACTCGATCTACCACAATAGAATCACCAACAAGTATAGACACATGCACAGAGCATCAAGAGAACCATGAGGCATATTCAGACAAGTAGAAAAGTATGATGACACGTTTTAATAAGTAGAACTAGGATCTAACAATACTGAAGCATCCTTATGGCACATAGAAACAATACTTGTAATCCCTACATTAGAAACAACAACCTCGATCCTCCCTAGGAATGCATAGCATCTAGTCTGACCACAACTAGACTGAGCCTCCCTCTAGGATGACCACATCTTGGATGACCTCCACCCCGATGTGGATGAGCGGGTGGGGTATCTGATGACATCTAAATCCACTCCTCAAAGAGTAAGTTGACACGGTCGCATGTAATAATTTACTCAACTATGAGTCAGGGTCGAATCCCACAGAGAACAATATGTAGGCGATTAGGCAAGTAAGAGAATTATCGCTTATTATGCTAAGCCAAGCACTATAAAGTTTTTGAGAAATTATTATACCTAAATGCGGAAATATAGACTAATCTAGAAAGAAAGTAAAATGATCAATGGCTACAAGCATAGATACACGGGAAATTACACACAAGTAACGCCAATGTATTTCACGATTTTACAAATATGAGCGAGTTTATGTTAATTGGCCTCGGATAATAATTCTTTATTAGCTTCTTTCGAAGACTAACAAGACTTCCTAATTTAATTATCCCTAAAATAATTAAGAGGTTAAGTGAACCCAAATATGGCTACAAGTAGTTCAACCTATCCCTAGGTAGAATCTATGAAATGAGGGTTAACACCGCAAGTTATTGTTAATTAATCTTTCCAACTCCAAATTTAGTTTTTCCAAGACTAATTCAAAGTTAATGGGTGAGTCCTAAGTTTGCTAATCCCTTTGGAAATATTAAAGAACAAGAATAATTAAATAAAAAATTAATTCACTTCATAATTAATAAAAATCATTCAATAGATAAGCATAACAAGATATTTAATCCAAACTTTAATAATGAATATTCTCATAAACAAGATTCAAATATTAGAATAAATGCTACACACTTAGATATTTATTACAAATCAAGAAAATAAAGAAATGAGTAAGAAAATGTCATCCAAAGTCTTCAAATCTAAAACTCCCAATTGTGTGTGCAAGAACCGCAGCTCCAAGCTTGTATTTTTTCCCAAAGGCTGCCAAAGATGTCTTCAGAATGAGTTAGGTCGTGTATCTGTGGGTTTGGGATAGAGAAAATGTGAAATGGAAAATTTGCCCAGGTCTGAAGCCCATTAACCACACTTGTGGAAGAATCCTCACAGGTGCGGAACTCTACTCACAAATGTGACCTTTGGTGGAAGTTTGCTAATCCGTATAAGCGGGATCTAAAGCGTAGAAGCACCCACACATGTGCGGACAAATGTTCGCTGAAGCGCCTCCACAGATGTGGGGAAGGACTCACATATGCGATCCCATTGTAATATTAGAAATTCCGCAGGTACGGCCACTTTCTCGCAGATGCGAGCCTGCAGATGTAGACATTGTTCCACAGATGCGAGATCGCTGACTGCATTTGCACTTCTTCAACTCTTTTTTGCTCAATTCCACTTCATTTGATTTCAATTCTCCTCAAGACTCATTGTGTCTGGAATACTAGCAATGTGCACCATAAATTACCTTATCTTATAATGAAAGGATACAAAAACTAAAGTAGAGAGATTAAAATAAGTGGTAAAATCACCACTCATCAACACCCCCCAACTTAAAAATTTTGCTTGTCCTCACGTAAATTAAAACCAAATACTCTATGAGGCTCTACCATTTAAAACTCAATTAGCATCGCTATCATTCCCAAATCATATTCTCCAATTAAGCAAAATACTTATGTCTTTAGTTGGCATGTGAACTTCAACCAAATAACTCCCTCATTTACAAATAATCTCAAGAATGTAATGAAATTTCGAAATAATCAAGTGACAACAACCAAGACTCAAGAAGTGACTCAAAAGCACTAGTCTACTACATATGCTCAATTTACTCATTTCAGAATTTATCAATGTCGCCAATCTAATCCATGTGCCATCACAAAAAAGAAAGTCCCAAAATTACCCATATTTACAACAACAACACAAGGGACAAATGCACAAAGACACTCACTCTCAATAAAGAATTTCAAGTGTTACAAATATCATGCCATAAGCTTGCCCTTATTTTAATTCGCTGTTAATTTAAGAACATTCGGTTGGAGAACCCATAATGACTTTTTAAGCTTGTAATGTACGCTTAGGTAAAAGGTAGGATAAGAATTTGGGATACAAGTGACTACACCCTCCTTGAATACTACTCACATTTGCCTTTATTTTTGCATTTTGCTTCTTTTTAAACCACATTGTAAGGCCCCGTGAAATATTTCCTAAAAATCGGGATTCCATGATGTCGGGGTAAGCATAGAGGTTAAAGGAAAATATTTGGCAGGTGCTGTACAAGCTTGAGCTACCACCCGAGAGGTCGTTAGTGCATCCGGTATTCCATGTGTCTATGTTGAAGAAGGTAGTTAGAGATCAATCAGCTATTGTGCCAGTTGAGACCATTGAGGTTAATGAAGAACTACATATGAAGATATTCCAGTTGCCATTCTTGATAAAGTTGAGAAATAAAGAAATTACCTCCGTGAAGGTGTTATGGCTAAACCAGCAGGTTGAAGTGGCTACTTGGGAGGCCGAGGAAGAGATGAAAAAGAAATATCCTTAATTGTTTGTATAAGCTATGTAACCTTTTTATAAAAACTGTCGCCTATGAATGTTTTGTATCACTTGTTTAGATAATGTAAAGGTGCTTCTTTCTAAATATATTGTATGTGAGGCCACGGTTGGTGCTGTTATGAGTTATGTTACGTCATTGGTTTATGTATATGTTTTAAGGATGTGTTTCTGGGGATCTCTGACAGGTGGATAGGCCTAGTTACAGGGGAAACTCCGACGAAATATTTGAAAATTTAGAGAGTTAGTCAAATTTAGGGCTGCTGGTGTGTGGTATAAAAACTAAGTAGCATAAGATGCTAATATTGAACCTTGACCCTCATTCGAGGATGAATAATCTTAAGTGGGGGAGGATGTAAGGCCCCGTGAATAGTTTTCTAAAAATCGAGGTTCCGTGATGCCAGGGTAGGCGTAGAGGTTAATAATAGTAGAAATTAAGCTCGCCGCGGTTTGGACTTTTTGGATTGAACAGTGCTCTAGGGAGTTGAAGAAAAATATTTGGGAGGTGGTGTACAAGCTTGAGCTACCACCCGAGATGTCATTAGTGCATTCGGTATTCCATGTATCTATGTTGAAGAAGGTAGTTGGAGATCCATCAGCTATTGTGCCAGTTGAGACCACTGAGGTTAATGAAAAACTGTCATATGAAGAAATTCCAGTTGATATTCTTGATAGGCAAGTCCGAAAGTTGAGGAATAAAGAAATTGCCTCCGTGAAGGTGTTATGGCGAAACCAGCAGGTTGAAGAGGCTACTTGGGAGGCCGAGGAAGAGATGAAAAAGAAGTATCCTTACTTGTTTGTATAAGCTATGTAACCTTTTTACAAAACTGTCGCCTATGAATATTTTGTATCACTTGTTCAGTTAATGTAAAGGTGCTTCTTTCTAAATATATTATACGTGAGGCCACGGTTGGTACTGTTATGAGTTATGTTACGTCATTGGTTTATGTATATGTTTTAAGGATGTGTTTCTGGGGCTCTCTCACAGGTGGATAGGCCTAGTTACAGGGGAAACTCTGGCGAAATATTTGGAAATTTAGGGAGTCAGTCAAATTTGGGGCTGCTGGTATGTGGTATGAAAACTGAGTTGCATAAGATGCTAATAGTGAACCTTGACCCTCATTCGAGGAGTAATGATCTTAAGTGGGTGAGGATGTAAGGCCCCGTGAAATGTTTTCTAAACGGGGTAGGCGTAGAGGTTAATAATAGCATAAATTCTTTGCGGCGAGCTTGCTCGCCGCGGTTCGGACTTTTTGGATTGTACAGTGCACTAGGGAGTTGAAGAAAAATATTTGGCAGGTGGTGTACAAGCTTGAGCTACCACCCGAGATGTCGTTAGTGCATCCAGTATTTCATGTATCTATGTTGAAGAAGGTAGTTGGAGATCCGTCAGCTATTGTGCCAGTTGAGACCATTGAGGTTAATGAAGAACTATCATATGATGAAATTCCAGTTGCTATTATTGATAGGCTAGTCCGAAAGTTGAGGAATAAAGAAATTGCCTCCATGAAGGTGTTATGGAGAAACCAGCAGGTTGAACAGGCTACTTAGGAGGCCGAGGAAGAGATGAAAAAGAAGTATCCTTACTTGTTTGTATAAGCTATGTAACCTTTTTATAAAATTGTCGCCTATGAATATTTTGTATCACTTGTTCAGTTAATGTAAAGGTGCTTCTTTCTAAATATATTGTATGTGAGGCCACGGTTGGTGCTGTTATGAGTTATGTTACGTCATTGGTTTATGTATATGTTTTAAGGATGTGTTTCTGGGGCTCTCTCACATGTGGATTGGCCTAGTTACAGGGGAAACTCTGGCGAAATATTTGGAAATTTAGGGAGTTAGTCAAATTTGGGGCTGCTGGTGTGTGGTATGAAAACTGAGTTGCATAAGATGCTAATAGTGAACCTTGACCCTCATTCGAGGACGAATGATCTTAAGTGGGGGAGGATGTAAGGCCCCGTGAATTGTTTTCTGAAAATCGAGGTTTCGTGATGCCGGGGTAAGCGTAGAGGTTAATAATAGCAGAAATTAAGCTCGCCGCGGTTCGGATTTTTTGGATTGAACAGTGCGCTAGGGAGTTGAAGAAAAATATTTGGCAGGTGGTGTACAAACTTGAGCTACCACCCGAGATGTCGTTAGTGCATCCGGTATTCCATGTATCTATGTTGAAGAAGGTAGTTAGAGATCCGTTAGCTATTGTGCCAGTTGAGACCATTGAACAGTGCGCTAGGGAGTTGAAGGAAAATATTTGGCAGAAATAGGCATTTTTGCGGCCCATTATGCAGACGCATAATCACTCTGCGGGCCGCAGAATGGCCGCAGAGTGGAGTAGCTACTTGGGCCATTTTTAATGTCAATTTCGTGGCCAGTTATGCGACCACACAACCATTTTGCGGGCCGCACTTTTGTCACACAATCAGCCTTAGAATATTTGCGGAGGGAGGTTCTGCGGTGCATTATGCGACTGCAGAACAGGTTTGCGGGCCGCATAACTATCGCAGACCCACGCAGAATTTTTCAAGTTTTGGCACCAAATTATGCGGCCGATATGCGGACCGCATATTCATTCTGCGGTCGCATATGCGACCGCATACGCTGTTCTGTAGCTTCATTTTTGGGGTTTTTAAACCAGACCCTGTTTCGTTAAAACATTCGCCATAGTCTATTTTTAAGCATATTTCTCATATTGTTAGAGTGAGAAAGAGTTCTTAGAGTGGGGAAGTAACCCTCAACCTAATATCCAACAATTCTTGCTCAATCCTTGAAGATTATCAAGAAAGTCCTCATCTTAAAGGTAAGAATCTATGCCCTAGCTCTTAATTTTGAAAATCTACTAGAAAGGGGATAATTAGAAAGACAATTATTGGGTGTGGGACTTGTTATCTTGCTGCATGTTTTATCAAATAATGTAGGAAGGTTGTGAGCTAAAAATGGTAGAGAATGGGTTGAGGGATGATGGAATCTTT
This sequence comes from Nicotiana tabacum, assembly GCF_000715075.1. Classification (NCBI taxonomy): domain Eukaryota; kingdom Viridiplantae; phylum Streptophyta; class Magnoliopsida; order Solanales; family Solanaceae; genus Nicotiana; species Nicotiana tabacum. Next base: position 53,485,819 of record NC_134092.1, on the reverse strand, counting down.
CGTAAAAGGGCCTTAAAAACATTAATGCGCACCTAGTGTTTGATAATGTGCTCAAATGAGCTAGAATCATGACCATCTTCCTAATTTTGGTCCAAATTGTTATATTTCTTAAATAGATGGAAGTGCTAAGAATTCCGGAACGTTTTAAAGTTTAAAGGAAGCTCAATTGAGGTTTGTTGGCTAAACCTCCTTCTTCTTAGAATAGAATCCGACGGTGTTCATATAATTGGTATAAGTCCCAAATTGATCATTATATAATTGGCTATTCCTAATGTATTTGTGTTGAAGGATGTATGTTCAATATTTATTCTAAATGCTTCATCATGTCATCTTACCATTTGAGGATATGTTCAAAATGTGGAATATATGTTAGAAATGTTAACACTTCAAGTCAAGATCGAATAAAGGTTGTTATGCCAAATTGTATGAAAAGCCTCTATGTGCTTAGGATTCCCAAATTGCTCGTATGTGTACTAATTCCTTAAATGGTAGGCCTTATTGTTATTGATGATAATGATGATGTTTGAATGTGGAAAGGGGAAACTGGAATTATGAAATATGGCCAAGTGCCAAGAATGACTTTCTAATTGAGGCCACTTGTGCCAATGAATTGAAAAGATGTGAAAGAAGTATGAAGTTAGATGATTGATTGAAAAGGTAATGTCTCGGGTGAGACGGCCTAGCCGATCGGGCCGTGATCAGACGCCATGCCGCACACATGGTGGTGACTGTGCTGGAAGTGATAATTGAAATTCTGGTTATGGTTGATGTCTCAAATGAGATGACCTACCCGGTCGGGTCGTGATCAGACTCCGTGTAAGAATACGGTGGTATTGTGTATTATGATATATCGGTTCTAAAGATCACCCAACCTAATAACATAGAAATTGACTTGAGAACTTATGTGATCCTTACTTGATGTTTTAGTATTGTTTGAAACTCTTTCTGAACTCATGACTGTTTCCCCTTTGTATTATTATTCATTCTATTGAGATGGTATTTAGTTTTACATACTAGTACTATTCGACAGTACTAACGTCCCTTTTGCCGGGGGCGTTGCATCTTTAAATGGATGTAGGTGGTTCCATAGCAGGCAGTGTTGATCAGCGATAGTGGTACATCCTCTTCCCAATAGACTTGGTGAGCCCCACTTCATCCCGGGATCATGTATTGTATCTTTTGTTCATATTATTATCACATTTTGAGGTATAACCGGGGCCTTGTTGTCGGCACTATCATAATACTCTTTTGTATCTTTTAGAGGGTCCGTAGACACTATGTGGGTTGTACATAGGTGTTAGAAAAGTCAAACAGATTATGTTGTATTTTGATCTCTTGCTCCACTCGAATCATAAGAATGTGTGTATCTTGAAACTTAAAAGTGATGTAACCAATGAGACAATCTAATATTGTATATATGTTTTTCCTACTGTCCAATTAATGAAATCATGTCTTCTCTTGATCATGTGTGAGTTGGGTAGAAAGTATCTAACAGGCTTGCTTGACCGGGTTCACTCGGTTGAGCGCCGGTCGCGCTCTCCGAGTTTGGGGGCGTGACACACATAGCCCTTATTAACCTCTAGTTGCCAACATTGAACCACCTTGAATTGTGTAACTACCCTCTAGTTGTGCTTCCTCTCTAATTTTCTCAAGACTCCCCCCTTATATATATATATATATGTGTGTGTGTGTGTGTGTGTGTGTGTGTGTGTGTGTGTGTGTGTGTGTGTGTGTGTATATATATATATATATATATATATATATATATATATATATATATATATATATATATATATATATATCTTTGCTTTTATATTGGAGCTTGAGTATCTTCATCTAACACAACTTTGAGATATTTGCTTCTACACACAATGTACATCTTCACCATTTCCCAATTTATACCAATACCTCAACTTAGGCTTTTAACCTTATTCTTAATATTCAAGGAGGGGCGAGTTCAAAAGAGAAAATTATTTCACAAAAGGGTAAAGGTTTGTAATATAGTAGCTAAAGAAAAGGTTAAAGGCTCAAATAGGGTTAACTAGTGATAATATTTATGCAATGCTAGGCTCGAAAGGCTAAAGAGGCTTTTTCAAAGATAACAAAGAATGCTCAAGGTCATCCTTTCAACCAAACATAATTTAGATTATCATTAAAACACCAACCGGGCAAGTTCTAGATGATAAAAGTAAGCACGAGAATTTTTTTAACAAAAACTAACATGTATGGCACATGAACTAATAAAGACGGATCAATTTCACTTTTTAATAAGAACTATTAGAGAAATATCATGCCAATCAGTAGGAAACGCATCACAAAATGATCCAAAACGTTATCACAAAAATCATTCTTTCCCATGCAATTTACTTTTTTGATTTTCAACAAAAATATTCGAAGGGGTATTCTCAATTTACAACTCACATGCAAAAGACTAATTTTATTAGTACCAAGCAATCCAAAAGTTTCTACATAACTAAACAAGACTAATTCCCTTAAGAAAGTTATCACGCCATCTATCATAGGAAAAAGTCACACGGTTCAACACAAATATATTCCTCCGGAAAGAAATGTGACATAAAGAAAACATAAGGAGATTTATTGAAGAATATATTACTACTAAAGAAATAAAAATAATATAAACTAAAAACTACTAAATAAAATAAAATAACAAAAGTGACTAATCCGCAAATACATCACCAATCACAAATTAAGCCCAGCAAGGGCACATGATCATCCACAATCGTAAAACAAGCCCGGCAAGGGCACACAATATTCATACAAAATCATAAGCCCGGCAAGGGCACAAGTCAAGCATAGATGTACAAATAAAGTATACCCCCTAAAGCCACCTCCAACTAAAAATAATGTATTGTCCTCACTACATAATATGAGAATAGAATAAGAGTGGTTTGAGGGTCTCCTTGAGGTCTGCATCAGACTAGCAGACTGCGGGAAAAGGCTCATCACTGTTGCGTAGAGCTCTAGGCTTTATCATCTTCGGTATCATTGGCATCATCATCATTGGACAAGATAGAATACTCCTCACTGTCATCCTCGTCTTTAACTGGCATCTTCTTGACCGGTTTCCCCCATTTGAAGATGGCCTCGATGCCTCTCTACATCATTACCATGAATTTACCCTTCTTCTGGTATCTCTCTTTCTCCTTCTTGAAGTCTGCCTGGAGATCGACATGTGACTTGACCATATTGTCATATGCTACCTCGAGCCTGCTAATAGAAGCTACTAACTTCTCATGAGACTCTGACTATTTTTTCTAGGCCTCTGAGTATGTCTTCATTTCATTTCTAGTGCAATAGTCATGCATAGGCTGGGAGTGTGAGGGGCTACTAGGGAGGTGTGACACTAAGTCACGAATGGAGGCAATCTTGGAATTAAGCATTCCAAATGGTCCCTCAGGCTGTGTCATCTGGGAGGAATCTTGTCTGCTGTGGTGATTTTCCTCTTCTTGCTTTTGACTGCACTACCCTCTCCTATCACTCTCAACAGATGCAAGGTTTTGTCATCCGATAACCAATGATCGGTGCTACGCACATCAACATCTGCCCCCTCGGTACAACTCCGTGATCAACTAAGGGAACATCAAGCATGGACTGTCTTATAGCAAGTACTCTTTCAGCTCCTGAATTATATAATAACCGACATTCACCGGAATGCCATCAAGTATGCATGGTATCATCAGGGCTCTGACATATGGAACATCAGAGACATTCTCACAAGGTGTGACTCTGCTACAAATTATGTACAACCACATCTTAGCCTCAGCTAAGAAATCCATGGATTTTAAGCCCTTCCTCTTGTTGGCCCACTTTACTTGCTTGTCTGAGGGATAAATTTTAGACACTATCCAATCTCTATTGGAGAACTTATATTTTTCTCGCACCGGATCAAGTGGATAGTTCAAAATCCCATGAACATCATTGATCTGCTCAAGTCCAAACCTCATTGTTTTTCCCCTTATGGTGAGTTGTGGGTCGTCGACGTTTGTACGCTTAAGGTTGGCATAAAACTCACGAACCCATTCATCATTGGCATCACACAGAGTAGGCATAAAACAAGTCCAACCGGTGGTCTATAGACGGTCATAGAAATCTAGAAGTAGCTCAGCCAATCTATCCCGAGAGATCACCTTTACAAGTAGGACCTTTTTTGCAAGAAGGTTGTCATAGTACCGGCGATGACAGTCAGCAGACATGAATTTATCAATATCATATTGCTCATCCACACCTTCTTCTTCAATTTCATGGTCATGTGCCATAGTTTCGTTCATGTTCGGGTCCATTTTTGAAGCTCAAAGTACCTAAAAATCAAAACCAAGAAAGTAGAGCAATAGAATCGTATTAAGCAATAAACAATACTGCAATTAGGCCAAATAATAAAGCCAAACGGGCCCAGCAAGCCACAGTTACAAAACTACTGGAATTGCAAAATTCTGCTATGCATCGCACCTCCAGAAAATTCATCGCAAGTGCGGCTTCGCTTCTATGGAAAATATTCTGCTTCTGCGGTTTTCACACTGCTTAACAAAACTCGCACCTGTGGAAGAGACATCACAGGTTTGAGGCCGCATCTATAGCACTTTTCCCGCTTCTACGATATTCATCAGAAGTTTCAAACCTAGAAAACTGCCAAACTTTCCAATTCCAAACATAATTTTGCACTAAATTTATACTGAAGACTTCTAAATTAGTGCAATGGATGAATAAAAGACTTAATTAAACTTGATTTTACGGCACTTAGCATTTAAATGTCGCTCGGACAATTTGTCGATCATTTAGCAAGTGACGAGAGAGCTATGATCGCTTAAACTAATTGGGTACTCAGACTTCCCCATTTTTGTTGTTCAACAACACCAAGCACACACAACTGCACTCAACCAATTTCCCTCACCCTAACACTAACGTGGATCGAGAGGGGACTATGGGAAAGAGCATCTAAACGGTATTCTCTCTGAGTGTGTGTGTGTGTGCGCGTGTCAGAGGGAGAGAGAGAGAGAGAGAGAGAGAGAGAGAGAGAGAGAGAGAGAGAGAGAGAGAGAGAGAGAGAGAGAGAGAGAGAGAGAGAGAGAGAGAAAGCATACTTGGTTGCCTGTGTGTGAGCAATTGAGTGAAATCAGTGGAGGTGAAGAGCAGTTGTGTGAGCCATAAGAGGAGTTAGAGTTTGGGAGAGAAGGGTTTAGAGTTTTACCTACTGAATATATGTTGTTTCATTAAACTTACCTGACCAACTGCATTTGCGGCATTTTGAATGATTCTACGAAGCCGCTTATGCGGTTAGAAAACCACTTTAGTGCATCTGCGACCCCTTCTATGCTTCTGTGTTTTGGTATCTGCGATTATATTTTCGCATATGCAACTGCACCAGATATCTGATACACTGAACTGGCAGCCACTATTTTGGCATGCCTCCAACACCTCAAGCTCCTCAATTCAACTCCAAAAAATCAAAAACATTGCAGAATAGTCAACAATAATATAATAAACTATTCTAAAAAAAGAAAATTTCAAAAATGACCCAAAATTTTGAAAATGATGGGGTGCCTCCCACCAAGCGCCGCATTTAATGTTGTGGCACGACGCTTACCAACTCTGTTACTTTTCTCTCCACTTGGAGGATATGAATTGGGAACCTAACTTTGAGTCAAGTTTGTGACCACGGGCGGTGAGGGTGGTTAGTAGACAATCAAGCCAAACATCAATTTCTTCATTTTGCATTTGTTGGCTTACATGTGAGGAATGTAATTTTGTCGTCTTGCACCTTCAACTCTCAAAATGCACGGGTCTTGTCTTTCCTCTTTGCAATTCCTCATCGATTTATGTGGCTAGATTCCCATATAACTACCCAACTCCAATATCGAAAATTGCGTGGAATGAGACTACAAGCCTCCAAGTTGAAAGTTTTCCCGGATCATGATATCCTCTTGTTCCCCCGAACTACAGTCAACTTCAATCATATTTTCGATAACATCGGCTCACTCTAATCCCTTTTTATTCTTGGCATCACCAACAAGCATAGAGTCGATTGGCGGATGTTCAATTCTTGATTTAAGATCCAAACTATTTTTGCGACCATTTTTCAAGATCTTCTCTAAGGCTTTTTGCTCTTTGCTTCCTTCTTCCAGTAGGCACTTCATCATGAGTTTGAACTCTCCGTTTTGCCCATGCTCATTTTCTTCCACTTCCAAAGCCCTATAATAATCGAAACCAAAAGTAGAATTGTCATAGTGGGGGTTTTGGGAAGGGAATAACAAATAAGCACGATTGCCCAAATGGCCATTTTGACCACCACACTCGGGACACTGTACGCACAATCCGCCCCGCGAGAATTTAAACAAATGTTCATGAAGAACAAGAATAATTAAAGAAATAATTAAATCACTTCATAATTAATAAAAATCATTCAATACATAAGCAAAATAAGATATTTAATCCAAACTTTAATAATGAATATTCCCATAAACAAGATTCAAATATTGGAATAAATACTACACACTTAAATATTCAATACAAATCAAGGAAATGAAGAAATGAATAAAAATGAGTAAGAAAATCTCATCCAAAGTCTTACAATCTTCAACTCCCATGTGTATGTGTGCAAGAACCCTAGCTCCAAGCTTGTATTTTTGCCCAAAGGTTGCCAAAGATGTCTTCCAATTGAGCTAGGTCCTATATTTGTGGGTTTAAGATAGAGAAAATGTGAAATGGCAAATTTTCTCAGGTCTGAAGCCCGTTTGCCGCACCTGCGGAAGAATCAGGGTAAGTGCAGTTTCACAGATGTAGAACTTTGCTCGCAAATGCGACCTTTGGTGGAAGTTGGCTACTCCGCAGAAGTAGGCTCTGAAGCATAGAAGTGGGCTCTGAAGCGCAGAAGCGCTCACGCAGGTGCGGACAAATGTGCATAGAAGCACCTCTGTAGATACGGGGAAGGACTCGCAGATGCAATCCTAGTGTAACATTAGCAATTCCGCAAATGCGGCCACTTTCTCACAGATGCGACCCTGCAGATGTGGACATTGTTCCGCAAATACGAGATCAATAACTGCATTTGCACTTCTTCAACTCTTTTTTTCTCAATTCTACTTCATTTGATTTCAATTCTCTTCAAGACTCATTGTATTTCTCAGCTCAATAGAGGGTCTGGCGTATGCATCACCTTAATATCAACATTAACACATCTCTATTGCCCCGGTTCAGTCATTAATACGCTCAAATCTCAATGTGCCAACATCTCACTTTATCATAAATTAATATAACACACAAATTACCAGCGTGCCACAAATCCACTCAAACTCGTGGCACACTTGTAAAGAAACCGAAAACATGTGAGATAACATGTAAGAAGTATACAAAGAAGTATGAATACAATCAAGGCAAATAGCTCAACATAGCAAAGTAGCCCTATCATGTCCCAAACAGACAAGCACGTAGCCGAGACATGATTTCTAGTATGAATAATGGACCAAGTAGTCATACAAGTAGAAAAGACATGGTAATACGAAGGCATGATAGCAAAACAAGGCACATAATAGCCCAAAGTCTACTCGGACCATGAATAACCATGGTATATGCATATACACTCGTCACCACATACGTGCATCATCCCTAACACATAGCAAGTATCGTAATCTATGGGGAAAATACCATGAAGCCAAGCATGGTCAAGATACTTACCTCAAAGCGCGAGAATAAATACTCCAAAAAGCCCTTTCCTCTTGAATCGGCCTTCGAACGGGTCAAATCTAGCCAAAAATAACTTAATTACATCAAACAAGGTCATAGGAATCAATTCCAAACAATAAAGATCCATTCTTTAACAAATTGCACAAAGTCAACCAAAAGTCAACATGGTCCCACTTCCTGTAACTCGACCAAAGTCCCAAGTCCTGACTACCCATTAGAGCACGAGTCCAAATATATAAGTTTCATACATATATGACTCTAAATTGGGGTTCAAATCTCCATTTTTTACTTTCCAAAATCATAGTCAAAATCCCCAAATTTCTCTTTCAAATCCCATAATCTAGAATTCATAATCCATATGGAAATAAGATATAATGTTAAAATCAAGTAGAACTTACTTACCCTCTTGCCTTGTGTGAAAATCCTCTTCAAAAACAGCCCATCTCCAAGTCTAGGGCTCATATATGAAACAATGGGCCTAAGTCCCGAAATTACAAATCTTAAATGTCTGCCCAGTGATACCGTTCTTGAACGTAGATACAGCCTCGCGTTCGCAAAGCACAAAAATCAAATTACCCAGATAACTCTTAACGAATGCATCCTCAGGCCCGTGAATGCGATGCACAAGTTCCCGCCTTTCCCCAGCCTGCCATCCTCCTACGCGAACGCACTACCCATGTCGCGAACGCGAAGACCACTGATCACAAAGCTTCACGAGCGTGAAACTCATTACGTAAAAAAGAAGAACAAAAATGCCTCTGCGATAAATAAAACTCCGCAATCGCTAGACCTTCTCCGCAATCGTGAAGCACACTAGATACCAGTTGTCCTCAGCAATTCAACCAAGCTCTAGGTGGCCCTAAACTCCTCCGAGCCACGCAAGACCCCGTTCAATCACACCAACAAGTCCGAAAACACTACCCAGGCCTATCTAAATCCTCCAAACTCATGCACGATCACTACACCTATGAATCAACGACCAAACCATCAATTTAACTTCTTTTTAAGTTCATAAGCTTCTAAGCTTCCAACCAAGCGTCTGATTCATATCAAACTAACTCGTAATGCAACTCTCTTCACACAAGTCTTAAATGACATAATGAACCTATTCCTAGACCTGAAACAACAATCTGAACCCAATAACACCAAAGTCAACTCCTGGTCAAACCTATGAACCTTCCAAATATTCAAATTGCCATTTTTCGATAAATTAAGTTGAATCAACTTAGGAACCTCCAAATAAATATCCATAAATATGCTTAAGTCCAAAATAACCATATGAACCTATCGCAAACCATCAAAACATGAATTTGAGGTCGTTTACAACAAAGCCAAACCTTGGTCAACTCTTATAACTTAAGTTTCTAACTATGGAACTAAGTGTTCCAATTCATTTCAAAACCCTCCTAAGACCATACCAACTATGCCCACAAGTCACAAAATAACTAGAAATCATATGGGAAGTATCAAATTAGGGAAGGGGGCTCAAATACACAAAATGATCGGTCGGGTTATTACATCCAATAACACATTTTCGACCTTGACCAAAAATAATTGATAGTTTCATGTGCAGATAGTGGTCTTATTCGTCATGTTTTGATCCAGAATAGTTATGCCTATCATCTAAAATATTAGTAAAATAATATGAACAAATAAAAAAGCGAACAAGGGGTACCTAACCGATGTCGGCCCTTAGAAGTAATATCTCTTTAGGTGCACAATATTCCAGTTAGATTCCAGTGGCTTTTCTTTCATAGATTCCAACATGTAAGATCCTCTCCCAATAAATCTACAAACACGGTATGGATCTTACAAGTTTGCTCTGAGTTTGTCGGAGTTAAGTTCTTGCATTTAAAGAAATACTTTTCATAGGAATAATGTCATGCCCCAACCTCGAGGAGCTTGACTGGCGCTCAACTGGGATAACCCTGCCGAGCAAGCCTTCTAGATTTTCTTCTACCCAAACTCACCCATGAATAACTAGAAGATATATCTTTATTAATTAGACAATAAGAAGATCATGTATACAACACCAATCCATTACTATTAGCTACTTTATATATAAGTGTAATGACCCGACCGGTCGTTTTGAGTATTACAACCTTGCTTCCCCCATTACTGCTAAAATTGGGCTTTATAGTTGTTGTGTGACTTGTCGGGGCAATTGGTTCGGGTCCAGTGAGATTTTGGAATGAATTGGAACATCTAGTTCCAAGGTTTAAAGCTTAAGTTAAAAAAAATGACCGGATATTGACTTATGTGTAAACGACCTTGGATTCGAATTTTGATGATTCCAATAGCTCCGTATGGTGATTTTGGACTTAGGAGCGTGTCCGGAAAATTATTTGGAGGTCCGTAATGGAATTAGGGTTGAAATGCCGAAAGTTAAATTTTTGGGAAGGTTGACCGGGGTTTCACTTTTTGATATCGAGGTCGGAATCATATTTTTGAAATTGGAACAGCTTTGTTATTCCATTGATAACTTGTACGCAAAATGTGAGTTCATTCCGGATTGATTTGCTATGTTTCGGCATCGAACCTAGAATGTTCGATGTCGATTCTTCAAGAATATGTGGTATCACATCAAGAAAATGAGCTCCAAATTCAGTTTTTATTGAAGTATTAGATCCGTATTGAAATTACGGAGCCATAGCAAAAAGAATCATTGAATTCGGACATCGTATGAGAGAGTTATGCCTATTTTCGTGTCTGAAACGATTTTTCCGTCGCCGCGAGCGCCCAGGGTAGCGTGGGATGCTAGCCCTGGCACTGGGAATTTTGGGATGCTGGAAACTGCGCCACAGGCAGCGCCCCACGCTACCTGTGACGCCCGAAACAACTGAGGGTCTATAAAAACGGGGTTCTTGCCAATTTTACTCACTTTTGAGTTTATGGAGCTCGGTTTAGGCGATTTCTGGGCGATTTTCACGAGAAAACATTGGGGTAAGTGTTCCTTATCCTATATTGATTATATTTCATGATTCCATACTCATTTACATCATGAATCCATGAATTTATGGAAGAAAAATCAGATTTTTTATAAAATCTTCCAAAAATATAAAATGAAGATTTGAAGGTCAATCCGACGTCGGAATTTAATAATTTTTGTATGGTTGGACTCGTATCGGAACGGGTGTTCAGATTTTATAACTTTTGTCGAGTTCTGATATGTGGGCCCCATGGGCTATTTTTGAGCTAAATTTCGGATTTTTATGGAAAATTAGCATTTTCATATGGCCTGATTTATGTTGCATATTTATGGGATCGGGCTGCACGCCGCAACATGTTGCATAATTATGGGATCGGGCTGCACGCCGCAGCATGTTTGATATCGGCCGAGGGCCTGATTGGTGAGGATGAGTGTGGATCGGGGCTGCCCGCCTGCAGCATACCTGAGTGAGGCCGAGGGCCTGAATTGTAAGGATGAGTATGGATCGGGGCTGCCCACCTGCAGCATACTTTATTATTATCGCACGTGAGTTGTCCGTGCAGATTATAGTGCTTGGGATGAAGGATCCCCTCCGGAGTCTGTACACACCCCCAGTGAGTGCAGGTACCTACTGAGTGCGAGTGCCGAGTGCTGAGTGACTGGGAGGCATGAGTGATTGTGAGGTATTCCCGAGTGGCAAGAGTGATTGTGAGGTATGCCCAAGTGGCAAGAGTGATTGTGAGGTATGCCCGAGTGGCACGAGTGACTGTGAGGTTTGCCCGAGGGGTTGTATATGAGTGATGTTCTGCCCGAGGGGTTGTTTATGATTTTATCACTGAATTGCATCACATTGGCGTGCACACATGACATACAAGCATAGAGATGTATTTTTCCTCATGTTGTACAACATCACATCATTTATGATTTCTCACACATTTTTGACAGATGGGCATAGTGATGCATTTGTTTTACATGGGTTATCCGAAAGGAAAATGAAACATCTTATTTATTATTGACAAGATTTTGGGAGAAATTTATTATTTTCAAAATATTTATATTATTGGAAATTTCGGCAAACGATTTGGGTTTTCACTGAGATATTTGGAAGGAAGAACTATAATTTTTTTTAAATCATTAATTGGCTGAGTATTTTATCCCTGAGTTATTTCTGGTATTATTTGCTTTATGTTGTTATGGATTGTTGTGTACTATTGGTTGTGGACCCGACCTTGGTGGAAGCTCGTCACTACTTTCAACCTACGGCTAGGTTTGTTACTTACTCAGTACATGGGGTCGGTTGTACTGATACTACACTTCTGCACATTGCGTGCAGATGTTGGTTGTTGTTGTTGTTGTGCTCGATGGTTGCGGGACTTGAAGATGTACCTGCGTTCCTGTTGTAGCTGCCTCTTGTTCAGGGTAGCCTTAGATTTATAAAAGCTCTATTTATGTATTATTCAAACAGACTGTGTATTTATTTCATTTTTGCTTTGTATACTCTATTCTTAGAAGCTCATGATTTGTACTACTAGTTCTTGGGGAGATGTATCAGTTTTAGATATTTTCTTTTAATTAATTTCATTGGAATTGGATAGTTGAAAATTGGCTTACCTAACGGGTTGGATTAGGTGCCATCACGACTAGTGGGTTTTTGGGTCGTGACAATAAGTCCCCAAAATATTACATTACACATCCATAGTTTAGAAGTGGAACATGTGATACAATTACAACATCATTAGTTTGACCTTCCCAATACCAACGTACAACCCACACCATGTCTGCGGAGCCTCTAACGGGTACAAAAGAGTACTAGGATAGTGCCGGCAACAAGGTCTTGGCTATACCTCAAAACATAATATATGAGAAACAAAAGATACATGACCCCAATATGAAGTGGGGCTCACCAAGTCAGCTGAGAGGAGGATGTACTGTTATCACTGATCGAAGCCGCCTGCTATGGGACCACCTACATCCATTAAAAGATGCAACGCCCCCGGCAAAAAGGACATGAGTACATATGGAATAGTACTCGTATGTAAGGCAGACAGAACAACATATAGAAATACGGTAACTCAAATAAGAGGCAAATAAATTACGTCAAGAAACTACGAAATGACCCATAGCATCACATGTCAAGTCTTATTATACTTACATTATTTTGAACTACTTTTAGGATCAAGTGTGCCCAATGAACTATGCGTGGGATACAAAATATAATGTAAAATTACCATCATGTACAAACAAGGGCAATGGAATTGGCACCTATTGTTCGTGTTGCCTATGCATCTCACCAGACCGTCCATAGGGTTCACATATTATATTATACACCTATGCGTTTCATAGACCGTCTATAGAGTTTCATTCATATTACACACCTATGCATTTCATAGACCGTCCATAGGGATTCATTCATATTATACACATATGAGTTTCATAGACCGTCCAAAGTGTTTATTCATACCGTACACATATGCATTTCATAGACCGTCCTTAGTGTTCACATATCATATTATACACCTATGCGTTTCATAGACCGTCCACGTTTCATAGACCGTCCATAGGGATTCATTCATATTATATACCTATGCATTTCATAGACCGTCCATAGGATTCACATATTATACCATCATGCACACGACTATATTTACACTCAAGCGACATGATTAACATTACCGTTAAGGTCATAAGTTCCCAGATCATTGGAATACTTCATGTTCATTCTCATCATGGAGAAACACAGCTTATTACATTAACACATGCATGGCAAATCACTAAGTAGATTTCAATGGTGCATGGACCCAATTTCTTTTCTTAAGGTTCATCATAATTTAGCATAGGGCGTCTCTTTTCCACCTCATTATATACTTCCTTGTCATCTTAAGGTCACTAGTTAAGTTCATGGTTCTCGATGACTTAACATCAAAGTCATTTACATTCATTCTTTTAGAAGCATACAACTATAGTTGAGACCATTGGAACATACAATGTCTTATGATTCTCATTTTGGAAAATGGCCATAGTTCATGTTTATACTATCACTTACTTGTACTAGCCATGAGTGATCATAGGACATTAATGACATTATTATATAAAGGAGTCAAAACTCATCTCATAATGTTTCACACATTCTTTCATTTCATTGGCACTATTGGCCACAAATGTAATTCTCATTCTTGGCACGATGGCCAAATTTCTACATCTCATACTCGCTTCTTTCACTTTCAAACATCATCATGGATCATCAACAGCAAAGCATTTCTATTCAAGACTTTAAGTCCGCGTGTGAGCAAATAAGAATGTTAAGCACATTGAGATTTTTTACACAATTTGGCATAATAGCTTTCATTTGGATCACGACTTGAAGTTATAACAATTAGATATGTAACCTATGCTTCGAGCACATTTTCAAATAGCACATAACATAACAGGAACATTTGGAATACATATTAAGCAAATATCTTTTAGACACAAGGCTTATTCGATATAATCAATTTGTAATGAGCAACACGGGACTTACAAGGATACTTCAATCCTAATAGAAGAGTTTAGCCAACATACCTTGCTTGAGCTTTCCTTAAGTTACTACAACATTTCGGAAATCCTAGCAATCCCAATATATTTTGAGACATAACAGAACTGTACACAAATTAGGAAGATATTCATGGTTTCAGCTCATTTGAGCATTTTATCAAACACTAGGTGTGCAAATTTGACAACAAGGTTCTTCTACAAGATTTCCTTCACTCCACAACCCATTTAATACCAAGAGTTTACTCATATTAGCTCAATCACCTTCCCACCATCCTTATATTTACATGCATGCATAAATAACAACACTCATACCCAAGAATCACTTTCCCAATTTCTCATCTTCTGTCCAAATTCGAAATTGAAAACTAGGGTTAGAACCTTACCTTTTGGGTGAAGATCTTGTGAGATTTTCTTGTTGTATTTCAAAGCTTGGACAAGGATTGATGAATAACACACTTAGGGCTTCTGCCTCTCTCTCTAGAACACTCTCATTTCTCTCTAAAAATATCAGATTTTTGCTCCAAAATGAGCTTCAAGGGCTTTTAATCAAATTGAGGTCAGGTTATAAAATCAGAAAATTGACCCTCCGATCTCAACTCTGCGGTCGCAGAATGCACCACAGATCACGTCTGCGGTCTGCAAACTGGTCCTCCAAATCTGGGCTGGTGTGGACAGGTTTGCGGCAGATCTGCGGTCCGCAGACCACTTATGTGGCCGCAGAGTGGGCCGCAGAATCACTCTCCAATAATTTTCATGCCAAGTCTATGACGGATGTGTGAACCGCAAAACAACTATATGATCACATAATGGACCGCAGAACAACCTTCAAAAATTCAACAAATTCTCTGCTCAACTCCGCGATGATTATGCAGCCCGCGAAATGGTTCTGCGGTCGCGCAACTGACCGCATAATCGGCTTCTTCAGCCAAAAAATTCCATCAACTCCTTAGTGCATTCTTCAACTCAAAAGGTCCATACCGCGGCGAGCTTGCGAGCCGCGAAGAATTTCTATAATCCTCAAACACGTAAGCCTACCTCCGCACCATGAAACCTTAAATTCCTTGGCGAAATTTTACGGGGCCTTACAAAGAAGTCCCCAATTTTGGAGTGCCGAAGGTTAGTCCTTTTGATTGTAATATCTTTCTATCCTTTGCTTCTATTCCTTCATTCTGATTAGATCCATTTCCTAGTGTCCTTCACAGCATATCAAAATTTATTTTAAAGCCACTTCATTATATTCCTTGGTTGCATGAGAAAATCTATAATTCGGCTCTTCTATCTCAACCGGGATTGAAGCTTCTGGCCCGTAAATAAGTGATAAAGAGATTTCATCAATAATCATTTTTGTCATTGTTCGATAAGCCCACAATACTCCCTGTAGCTCTTTTTTCCATCTTCCTTTAGCTGTTTCCAAATGCTTTTTCAAGTTTTTCACAAGTATCTTATTTGTTGATTCTGCTTGTCCATTGGCTCATGTGTATTATGGGAATGAAGTTACATGTCACGACTCAAAATCCCACTAAGTTGTGATGTCACCTAACCCAACCTGCTACGCAAGGTAACTAACATAGAACACAATCCAAATCAGAAATCATCAAATAATAGTAACATAAGAATGCGAAAATCAATACAACTGTCTCAAGGACTGGTAGTACAAGTCATGAATATGTAAGAATAGGAATACAACACTGATATGAAGAAGGATTACATTGTCTATTTGGAATATACATAACAGAATTACAAGTCCTAAACTATCATGAATATGTGGTAGCTTGTATTTGGAATGTTGGTATATCGTTAAGCTAGCCTTCATCATCCACAATAACTCAACCCCAAACTCTACACACAAGAGGCAAAAGTTTAGTATGAGTACAATTGACCACATGTACTCAATAAGTATCTTGACTAACCTCAGTAAAGTAGTGACGGGGGTTTTAAGTCAAAAGATACTCACTTTATATAAAAATAGAGAAATATCCAAGGAACGACCAAATAACATTGGATGTCAACAATAAGGTGCACAATTTAGGAATAAGGTAATACGTATGCCTTTTAAATAACCAGATCAAAGCATTTACAATTGCACCAAATCCGCATATTAACACAATTTGCATCAAATGGCCTTAATTTAAACACTTATACATGATCACCAATGACTATGCTTGATAAAGGTCAATTTCCCTTAGAAGTTTCCAATTAGAATTTACATGAATGCTTCTTAATTAGTTCAACATATTTTTGTATGATAATAGTCACCCTTTATCATCAATCTGACACTCTCTAGGTGTCCAACAACTCACTAACAAATCATATATGTATGTATAATGCTTCAACTAGAATATGTAGAAAATACATGAATAAAGCATGTAAAATCCATGAATATGCACAAAGGATTTTCTTGAATGGTCAAAGCTTCTACCTTTATGCTCAAAACTCATCACATCGGATCTCACATTACAATCAACTCAAAACCTATCGGTTTCTCACAACCTGCGTGTATGCCATCAAGAGAGAAACATGAGAGGGCAACCCTAGGGGAATGGATCCATATCCATGTGTTGCATGGCAGAAACCTCGTGTTGCACGGCAGAAAACTCGTGCTAATAATAATGTCAATATCACCATAATTGCACACATAAACCTCATTTCACAACAATATCAATATCATAATAACCACACTGTAAAAACCTTATGCCACAATCATCTTAACTACACGGATAATTCATATGCCGTAATCTTAGTCTATATCAGAGAACCATATGTAGGAGTATATGCATATGAATAAGAGATGACCTTTATGCATTAGCTTGCCGCGGTACGGATTTGTAGACTGTGCAATGTATCATGAAGTAGGTAGGAGAATTAGCAGAAAGGGGCAATTTTGTGGTCAATTATACGAACCGCGAATCTGTTACACTAACCACAGAACCATCGTGGATCATGGCAGAAGCAACTTGATTTTGAGGGTCATTTTGCGGTGGGTTATGTGGATCGCAAAAACATTTTGCAGACCACGTATCCATATCGGAATCAGCATGGGAATCTTTGAAGGAGACTTTCGCGAATCATGGATCTGTCGCATACCTGTCCAGATCCAACTTAAATTTGGGACACCAATTCGCGGTCCATTTCGCTGACCACGTAGCCTTTTTGCGATTCATTCCGTGAACGCAAATTTATCTCGGAGGGTTATTTTTGGGAATTTTCTAGCCCAACTCTATTTTGATATAAGGCCTTATGGGGTCATTTTATAGAGAGGAAATCAGATTATTTTGAAGAGAAGGGATCTAGTTAGAGATAGAGATGTAGAAGCTCCAAGCCTACTACTTTTCAATTCTTGCTCAAATCTTGAAGATTCAAGGAGAAAACCTAAAAGGTAGTCGGGTAAGGCTTTATCCTTAGCTCACATGCAAAGTTCTATAATGAGTTTAGGTAGGATTTTATTTTGGTAGGGGCTTATGGGATAGTTATTGGAATCCATAAGCCCTAAAACTTGGAAATGGTATGGGTGTGAAGAATGGAAGGCGCGATTCTTGAGATTGGAGTAGATGGTTGGGTATTCATATGCCAATGGAGGTGGTTAGGTGTCTTAGAACCATGGTGGATGAATTTTTGTACTTGGGAATTGATTGTGGGGTAAAGAAATCTCATTGTAGGGAGTTGTAGTCAACTATGCACAATAAGTGTTTGATGAAATTCCTATATGACCTAGACTATGAACATCCTTCTAATAATGGTTCAATTTAATTATGTTGTTATATATTGAAGTGTTTCAAGTAGCGAAACTTCGTAGGGATCCTAAGGAAAGCTTACTTAATGTATGTTGGCTAAACCCTTTTCCATAGGTTCGGATTCCATGATCCCAGTATGAACTCCAAGTATGGTTGCCCAATGTTCCAATTCTTCTTGTGTTGAATTGCGCCAAGTGAATGATTTATCAAAAGTTTATGTACTCAAGTATTGTTTCAACTACTATTCTTATGCTTTCCTTTGAGGATTAATTCGAATGTGATTGATTTACGAATGTCTACAAATTCAATTCATGTTTCAATTGAAATTGTTATGCCTTCATAGTGGAAACATTTCAAATATTTTTAAGCTCTCATGTACTAATGTAAATGTAGCTATGATTTCCAATATTTTAAATTCCCCTAAGGTTCTATGATGACCCATGGCAAGAAATTAAGTGAAAGTGTGAAAATAAAAAGTGGCCATTTGCCAAAATGAGAATAATGATGTATTATATGTCCCAAGGGACAATGAAAAAAAGGCTTTCATGAAACGATTTATATATGAAATGTTTTGGGAGTATTGTTATGTAACCGAAAAGTTATAGACTGAAAGGCCTATACCTTAAACACACGCGCTGGTGTAGGAGTCGATTGGGAAAAGTCCCTTTCGCACTATTATGAGATTATGCCCTAATATTGGGATGATGTATTATATTGCTAGCATAGACACGTCGATCCACACGGCATTGTGGTGAGACGGCTTAGCTGATCGGGCCGAGATTGGATGTCATGCCGCGAATATGGTGGTTATATATGTATATTATTGTGTTGGTAACTAATGATATCCCAACCAAACTGATAATGCTCATTTAAAGTTTTTAGTTATTTGGAACCTCTTTATCATGTTTTTAACTTGGCATTTTGTAATAACCCGATCGGTCGTTTGAGCAGTTGCACTTCGTTCGATGGTTTTAGGTCTTGAGTAGCTTCATATGGTATATTATAACTCGCGGGTATCAACGGTTTTGATTTTTGAGTGGTTCGAAAGCGATTCGGGAGAATGATTCTTAGATAGGAATCTTTAAGTTGTATTTAACCTCAGATTGGAGTTTTGATGGTTCCGGTAGGTCCGGATGGTGATGTTGGACATGGTCGTATGCCCAGATTTGTATTGGAATGTTTCTAGAATGTTTTGGCTATAATTGGCGAAAGTTGACAATTTAAATGTTTGGAAAGTTCATAGGTTTGACCAGAAGTTGACTTCGATGTTATCGAGTTTGGATTGTTGTTCCATGAGTTGGAATAGGTTCATTATATCATTTGGAACTTGTGTGCGCAATTTGAGGTAATTCTAAGTTGTTTAGACGTGTTCGGCATAAGTTTAAAATTTGAAAATTAGAAATAGTTCATTAAGTTTAACTTGAAGTGCGATTCGTGGTTTTGATATTGTTATATGAGATTTAAGGCCTCGAGTAGGTTCGTATTATGTTTTGGTACTTTTTGGTATGTTCAGACGGGGTACCGAGGGGCTCGGGTGAGTTTCGGATAGGTTTGGGTTGTGTTGCACTCATTTTTTATGTTTCGACGTTATTTCTTCAAGCATAAAAGGTACCAAATTAATAAAATGAGCTCCAATTTTTGTTTTTATTGAATCATTAGATCTGTCTCGTAATTATGGAGCCATAGCAAAAAGAATCGTCAAATTTGGATATCGTATGAGGGAGTAATGCTAATTTTAGTGTTGGAGAAGAAAGTTGGTGCTGGTGCTTCACAGATGTGAAGTTGGGTCCGCATCTGCAACCCCGCAGGTGCAAAAAATGGTCCGCAAAAGTGGAAATGACATCTCAAAAACCGCAAGTGCGGCTTTTTGGGTGCTAAAGCGGAAATCCCTATTTATAAAAAAAATCTGACTGCGTTCTTTTGGTATTTTGAGCATATCTTGAGTTCTAGAGCTCCAATTGAGGTGATTGTTACGAAGTTTTTATCGTATTTTCATGGGGGTCAGTATCTAACCTCAATTTTTGTATTTTAACATTATTATAGTAGTTAATTTGTGAATAAATCTATGTTTTGATTGGAGAATTGGAGATTTTTATCAAAAACTTTCTAAAGTAAATAATTAAATTTTGAACATCGATTCAGAGTCGGAATATGATGAAATTAGTATGGTTGGACTCGTATTCCAATGGTTTGTCAGAATTTATGAGTTTTGTTGGGTTCCGAAGTGCGGGCTTGGGTTGACTTTTTGGTTGTCTTTGAATATTTGATTAAAGATTCGACCTTTATCGCTTGGGTTTGTTTCCCATGGCATTATTTGATATTTTTGAGTTGATTTTGGCTAGTTTCGAGCTGTTGGAAGATTGATTCATCCGGGATAGCATTTCTAGAGTATTGTTTAGCTTGCTCGATATTTGATTTGTCTTGTTCGAGGTAAGTAACATATCTAAACTTGGATTTGAGGGTAACTAACCCTGGGAATTATGTTATATGAAATGTGTTGGGATGACGCACATGTTAGGTGATGGGCTTGTATGCGTACACTGGGATGTTCATGATTTGAGTTGACTTTATACTATTACCGACTTGTTTTACTATCATGCTTTATTATATCTGTGTTTTCTTTACTCACTTGATTATTTGAGCCATGATTCATGTTAGAAATCATGTTTATGCTATGTGCTTATTTGGTTGAGACGTAATGGGGCTATTCTTGTTGTTTTGAGTTGTACGCTGTAACTGCGGTTATTTACTCACTCATGATTCCTCATTTGCATGTCATGTCTCAGTATTTGTACATTAATTATTTGCTACATCAAACATGTTGTTGTCTTCCATATGTGATATTGTTTGGGCTGAGTTCTATGAGATTGTGAGCCCTTAAGACTTGAGAGATTGTTGACCGATGTGGGTCATAGAGCCATGTTGTGAGTATTATTTGGATCGGGTTGCACGCCGCAATAAGTCATATTGGCTTTTGATTAGTGCTTGGGTAGGATCTGCCCCTTTGGAGTCTGACATGCCATAAGTGAGCGCGAGCACAGTGATATATACACATGCTTTGGTGAAGGGCTTTCCAGCCAGGCACACATATAGTGCTAAGTAATTGTGTATATGACTGTGAGGGGCATTTTAGCCAGGCACCTTGAGTGTGCTAAGAGTGAGTGTACCTCATGATTTCACTGGTATATTATTGACTTGACATGTATATTTAACATGTACGCATAGAGAAGTATTTCCTCATGCTAGCTGATAAAGATATGATACAAACTTGACATACATATTCGACATGTAGGCATAGAGATTTATTTTCCGTCAGTAAGATTAAAATAAAATAGGTTTTCATTTTCACGATTTTCACTCTCTAAACAAAACCTAACGGGATTCTACACCTGATAATCAACTGGGATCTCTGCTAAACACAATCACACCACAAATTCAAGCTTTAAAGTGTGTAATCGGCATTTTCTAGTATGACCCACATCGAATTTTTATGTTATTTTCTCTTTCTGATCTTTTATTCATCTTTCTTCTTTTTGTGTACCTATGGGGGTTAGGGGATTATAGTTGGATTTCTATATATGAGGATTGCATGAAAATCTTATCCAAATTGTATCTGTGATGGTTGAAATTGGTGATTATCTCTCCTTAGATCCAAAATATTTGGATTGAGCAATAAATTGATAATGATTTTGATTGAAATGCATTGACTTGTTTACATCTTTCGAGAGCCTTGGGATTACTAAAAGTGCGGACCTCACTTTTATTTTGTGGTCCACAAGAATGAGTAAGGTAGGCATCCAATGGATAGTACGGACCGCAAAAAGAAAAATTCCGGGCCACAACTGCTTTTTGCAGTTGCAAAAGCTGGTCCGCACTGATGATCAGAGAACGCCCTCTGGGACCTGGGCTTTATTGCCTAAGTGCGGACCGCAAGAGGAAATTGCAAACTGCAAGAGGAAAGTACGGACCAAACTCATCCTTTTTGCGACTGCACGTTGGAGATTACAGCCGCACCACCTCTTTTTCATATCACAAACCAAGTGTGTGGATTGCAAATCCCACTGCCCACCTGCATGTTTCAAACTATGGTTATCTTCAAGCATGCTTCTTCCATTATTTTTCGAGCTTCTGAGTAACTGTTTAGCATACTATACGATATGAATCTCTTCCTGATGTGCTTCTTTGTGATATCACAAACTATGGTTAGACCAAGAGGAAACGTTGAGCTTATAAAGGTCGAGGAGGGCCTAGGAGCAACAGAGGAAGGGGTCGAGGAGCTTTACCACCATCTGTGCAAAAGTTAATTGGCAAGAAAAAGATGGAAGGTCGGGGAAAAGTGCAAGCCCATGATGAATCAGATCTTATGTCGCGTCTAGGGAAGCTTCTAAGGGCAACTCTATGGCTCAATCTAAGGATAACAATGACGGAGAGTCACAACCTCAGAGACAAGTTAAATCCCAATATAAGCATAAGAGTTCTCAAGTTGCTCAAAATCTTAGTCATGAGCTTGACACCAACATAGATGACCCACCAGTAGAAGATGAATTGGATGATGGAAAAGGTGATACAATTGTCAGAGATGTCCAAGAAATATCAAAGAAAGAAGATAGATTCTTGAGCTGCAAGGCATTTCTTGGATTCAAGCGAGAGTAGAAAGAGAGATCAATCACCTATGAGAAGGAAATCAATACAAAAGATTTGGCCAAATACACTCCGGATTTTCTAGAACAGTTTACCAAGAGGAGGGGATGGATGCCAGAGCCACTTGTTGATGTGCAAGAACGCCTTGTGCATGAGTTCTACGCCAACACAGCCCACTAGACCAAAGTCACCAATGTAAAGAATTTGAAGGTGAAGTTTGATAAGAAGACGTTGAATGACTACTTGGGACCTGAGAATATGGAGCCTACAGATACTTGGCTAAGCTTGCTGGCAGTGCGGCCATGGGTTGCTGAGATCTTAGCGCCAGGTACTTCTCCTTCTTAGGTGGCTGCTGGGGTAAAAATCTATCTTTGCACACTAAACTCTGAAGCAAAAGGATGGCAAACATTTGTATGCACAGGCTTGACCCGTGCCTGAATGAAAATCATTTACCATTGGAGACGGCTATCCTTGTGGCTTCTATAATGATTGGGTACCCAATTAATGTGAGTGCTTTAATGTCTGCTAACATAACCCTGGTAGCTCAGCACATTCTGCCCATATTTAACCGCTCTCACTGAATATCTAGTGGATGCTAAGGTGGACTCAAGGCCATTTGATGTTAAAACAAAGCCAACGGGGCCATTTGATTTGTATTCCCTGAATGATCCCCACAACCCAAAGAACAAGGAGAAAACTCCATTGATTGTAGTGATTGGCCAGTCTGAGGAGCCATATGTTTCTGCCTTGGGTGGACTGGATGTCCCGTCTTCTTCGCAAGCACCTTCATTTGAGCTTATGGTTGTTGATATAGACAATGTTGTGCCTCCATCTCCAATAGTTTCAACTTCTATGACTTCCCCGGTGCCTATGCCTATAGGTCCATTATTTGCTTTGCAAATCATCTAGACACTGGTAAGTCTCGACAATTGGATACAGAGTGCAAGTACTAAGTTGAATGGGTTGCCAACTACGGTGTATGGGCATTCTACTTCACAGTCTTTTCCTCCATCACTTCTGATCAAATCAAGACATTGCTGACAATAAGAAGGTCATTATGGATACATTGGTGCAACACGACTTGGTGATCGAAGAGTTGGTAAAGGAAGTGAAGGACCTGAAGAAGGAACATGCAACAACAACTTCAGTTGATACTTTCATAGAGGATGTAAAGAATATTGCAGCACGTGACATCCTTTTTGATATGCTTATTGGTGGTTCTCAGCCGCCTCCTCTAGCTCAAACCTCTCAGCCTTCTACCCCATATACTTAGAGAGTGCCACATGATGCTACACATGTTGCAGACAGAGAGAGTGTGGCACAGGAGGAGTAGGAGATAGCTTCTAGCACTACAGCAGCATTTAGAGAGATGTTTACCACTCCTACTGTTGGAATTGATAATGACATTATGCATGTGGTAGAGGAGGAGCAAAAAGATGACTCAGCAACTTCTAGAGATGCTTAGGGAGTTTTTTCACCCCTCGTTACCTTGTCTTTATGAGAGATTTGATTTGTGAATTGATTCAAGGTCTGTAATAATTTGATGATGACATTTGATCTTCTTATTTTAGTAGTTAAGTAAGTAGCTTAATGATAATGGTAGCTATGCTTATGCTTTCTTGCTTTTGAATAATGAATAAGCCCTTAGTTTTCTTTAGACCACGGTCTTTCCAGGGTAATTTTGTTTTGTTTAACTAAGTACTTTTATCATGCTTTAGTAGTATTGGTAGTAGCTATTAATGAATAAAAGCCTTGAATGAGTTCCTTCTTTGCTAAGATTATTTGTGTCTCATGCGGTACCAATACATTTAACTACATGCATATGGTTTGAAAAAAGTGCTTGAATTATTTTGAGAATGTGATTCTTGTAGTGACTTTGAGGTTCTTTGGTTAACTTCTTTTGTCATTGATTAGTTTGTAGATGCCATTGAGATCTTGTGAAATGATTATGGTTTTGAAGTTTTTAAACTCTATCTACTTTTACGGTTCATTTGCATGTGAGATGAGTAACATTCTTATTTAAAAAGCTCGTGTATCATAATATCTCTAATCACCCAATCAAGCTCAGCTAGTGAAACACCTAGGTAAAGAATAAAACCCTATCCTTGTGGCTTCTATAATGATTGGGTACCCAATTAATGTGAGTGCTTTAATGTCTGCTAACATAACCCTGGTAGCTCAGCACATTCTGCCCATATTTAACCGCTCTCACTGAATATCTAGTGGATGCTAAGGTGGACTCAAGGCCATTTGATGTTAAAACAAAGCCAACGGGGCCATTTGATTTGTATTCCCTGAATGATCCCCACAACCCAAAGAACAAGGAGAAAACTCCATTGATTGTAGTGATTGGCCAGTCTGAGGAGCCATATGTTTCTGCCTTGGGTGGACTGGATGTCCCGTCTTCTTCGCAAGCACCTTCATTTGAGCTTATGGTTGTTGATATAGACAATGTTGTGCCTCCATCTCCAATAGTTTCAGCTTCTATGACTTCCCCGGTGCCTATGCCTATAGGTCCATTATTTGCTTTGCAAATCATCTAGACACTGGTAAGTCTCGACAATTGGATACAGAGTGCAAGTACTAAGTTGAATGGGTTGCCAACTACGGTGTATGGGCATTCTACTTCACAGTCTTTTCCTCCATCACTTCTGATCAAATCAAGACATTGCTGACAATAAGAAGGCCATTATGGATACATTGGTGTAACACGACTTGGTGATCGAAGAGTTGGTGAAGGAAGTGAAGGACCTGAAGAAGGAACATGCAACAACAACTTCAGTTGATACTTTCATGGAGGATGTAAAGAATATTGCAGCACGTGACATCCTTTTTGATATGCTTATAGGAGGTTCTCAGCCGCCTCCTCTAGCTCAAACCTCTCAGCCTTCTGCCCCATATAGTTAGAGAGTGCCACATGATGCTACACATGTCGCAGACAGAGAGAGAGTGGCTCAGGAGGAGTAGGAGATAGCTTCTAGCACTACAGCAGCATTTAGAGAGATGTTTACCACTCCTACTGTTGGAATTGATAATGACATTATGCATGTGGTAGAGGAGGAGCACAAAGATGACTCAGCAACTTCTAGAGATACTTAGGGAGTTTTTTCACCCCTCGTTACCCTGTCTTTGTGAGAGATTTACCATTGGAGATTAGTTATACAAATCATTCTCTTAGTTAATTCTCGCTTATTACGTGTTTGTTGAATTGTCTCTTACTATAATAGTTAATGAAATCCATGGATTAATTAACTCATACTTTTGGTTGAAAGCTAATTTAAGATATGATAGGTCTCGTTCTTAGGCATCTATCTGAATAACTATATAAACTCATTGTGGTTCTAACCCGACTCTTAATTGGGTTATTATTGCAACGATTGTTTTACTTCTCTTTTGGAGGTGTGCTTTGGTGTTAACTCCATTATGCCCATTACTTGCTGTTTCCGCACGTTATGCTTAAAGGATTTGTAACCGCTTTGTAACTAATGTTGAATCCCTTCTTATTTGGGATTGAGCATTTCTTTGTTTCTATCCGTACATATGAGACTTTAAGATAAATTTTCTCTTGTTGACTCCTCAGTTGGAATCGATATCAATGATCTCAGTATCAATGATTTTGACTCAATTGACCTCGAATGAATTCTTCAGACAGCCCTCCAATCCATTGATAGCTTTCATACATGCAATTTGGCATTGTCTGCCATGTGTGAATTTTTAATTTGTCCATGTGGTAGGTTCACTTTTTACCTATACAACTTTTTCAACCTAGTTTCTTTGCCGATCCACTTCATAAACTCTAAAACCATTCCCCATAAATCCTTTTTTCTATTGTCAACCATATTATTCCCGAAGAATTGTGTTGTTTCTTCTTCACAAGAAAACTCAAAAAGTATACGAGGAAATATCTAGAAGAATAGTCACTGGAAGGTGTTGGGCTAAAGAAGGAGAAAATATATATTTATGAATTTGATGCAGAAAAGGGTGTTGGTGGTGGGATGAGATATGGGTCAACATTGAAGGATATAGTATTCTGCTGTGGACATTGAAGGAGAGTTGCCTAGTGTGGACAAGAAAGAGAAAAGGGAAAAAAAATTAGTGGAACTATTTGGGGATGAGAAAGACGAAAAAAGAGAGTGGAAAATTGTGATAGAAGTGGAACCCACTATGAAGAGTCTCACACAAGCATGGCTTTGGCATGTGACTCAAAATAAAATTTCGCTTCTTCCACGGTCTCTTGCAACTTGGAAAAATAATATGGGCACTATTTTAAAAACAAACATATATCTCTAGTGGTCTAAAGCTCTATCTCGTACGGATATGATATGACTTCTGTGCTTTTCTCCGAGCCTTAAGCAATCTAATTATTTCCCTCTTTAACAGCAAAATTTACGGAATATGCATGTCATGGTGTATTAGCCTCGAGTAGGTTGTTGCTTATGTGCACCGGAAAAGAGAGTAGGTGTTTTTAAGAATCTCTATTCCACATTTACGTTACATATCTTTCATGAACATAAAAATTTCTTTCTGGCGTTATTCATCTCATCAACAGACATGGTTGAAGATCATTATTAGCAATAAAGACATGAGTGAACTGATTTATGTGTTGTAAAGCGGAATCACTAGTACGTGAGAACTCATGTTTCATGCGGATGATGAAGGCGCGCCAGCCTCCAAATAAAAAGTGTAATGATGCCAACCATGTTGTCATAGTGTAATGATGCCAACCATGTTGTCATATTTCTTGGTCATGCCAAGCAGGGGCGGATTTATTGTTCAATATATAGTGTATGTGAACCCATAGTTTTTCTGTCAAATTAGATATTTTATGTACATATTTTCTAGAATTGATCTAATATTATCTACTAGCCCATATACTCTCAAAAAGTCGAATGGTACACTTGAATAAAAGTTTAGTTATTTACCTAAAGGAATAGAGATCAACTCCCACTTTATACTTTCTTTTGTGGTGCACTCATGTTCTAGCGCAAGGCAAGGGTTAGAGACAAGAACAAGAAATGTCGAGTAAAATCCAGAGTTAGAGACATGCACAAGGATTGTAGAAGCATGAATTCATGATTCTCTTGGCTTCTACAAGGTATTGGATACTGCTTATAGTATCCATCTAGCGCAAGGTAAGGGTTGGCATTTTTACATGTAATTGGCCTTGCATTATACCTCGATCTTGTTAACTTTGGTGTGAATATTTGTGACTTGAGCTTAATAATGGTATTTATATATGTAAGAGTAAATTGAAAGTGATTTGGGAAAGCTTGCATGCAAATTGAAGTACAAACGGAAGAATCTGAAGGGAGTATGACTTTGGTGCCCAGGTTCGCACCAGGCACCAACCAAAATACCAAGGGCAGCAGAGCACAAAAGTGAAAAATGTTCAGTGTCCAGGTTGGCGCCAGGCGCCAAGCGAGACGCTCAAGGACGGATTTCGTCCTAATTCGGCTAGGACTTGATAGTTTCGACCTTACACGCCCCCAACATGTATAAAAGGGGTTTTAAACCTATTTCTTCGAGGAGAGACATTATTGGAGAGGAAAAATGCTACAGGAACACTTGGAAGCAACGAATCACAAGAGTTTTTCTCTTCCGTTCTCCCTTAATATGTAGTTTAATGCTTTAAATTATTATCATGATTGTTAGTATGGTTATGAGTAGCTAAACTCTTTTATCTAGGGTTTGATGGAATCTTTTGAAGGATGATTTTTTGTTGCGTTTAATATATTTTGCCGTTGGATTTTCTCTACTTGTTCAACTACGTGATTATCTTAGTTGATTGAAGGGCCCTCAATTAATGTGTCAATTTAGTGTGTATTTCTTGAAAAAGGGTACATATTTAGGTAGTTGTTGAACAACATCACTCGTAACGTATGTGAGGAATCAATACAGAGGGTTTAAAGGTAGGCATAGGAATAACGAAACCTTGGTACGATCTTAGTGAGCGATAAACTAGTGCCAGCTAGCGTAGTTCGGAAGAATACGTCTAGTAAATTGTGGTAGTTGTTCGGAAGAGAATTATGACACCCGAAGTACTCACGATCGATAGAGAATACTTAGGCGAAATTAAAAGAAACGTAGCGAGGAGAATTCCGACAATTGGGGAAATTATAACTCTAGGTCTTCTTAATCTTGTCTCTAACCCTTAGTAGGGGTGTACATAGGTCGGGTTGGTTCGGATTTTCTAATTACCGAACCAAACTAATTGTATCGGGTTATTAAATTTAAATACTAAACCAAACCAATAAAAGTCGGGTTTTTTAATCTCGATTTTTCTCGGGTTTTTCGGATTTTCGGATTTTCGGATTTTTTCGATTTTTTTTCATAAAGTCTTCATAGCACAAAACGTAAAATTTGTGCTCAAAATATTTCTTTAATCCTAGTAAGATAGAACTATATAAGGTGTTTTTCAATAAATAACATAAATATGCGATGAGTCATGGCATTGTACTAAAATATTCAACAATAAAGATAATAAAATCGCATAAAATAAATATTATTAATAAGCCTTAATGAAAACAAACATAATTTAAAATTACGACTAATAAGTATAATTATTTACCTGACTAACCACTAAAAGAAAAATAAGTTATACATTTTATCTAAACCATGAAAAATAATTAAAAACATAGATATCCAACACTATTTTCATTCATAGTACAATTGGATTGAATGTCTATTATTAGCATTAGTATTGATTTGATTTTAGTTTAGGATTTATTTGAGTTACTAACATTTATGGACTATAAAACTTATTGGAACATCCAAAAATTATAAGTTCAAGCTTGAAATAATACGTTAAAAGATAAAACTATGAAAAAGCTTAAGAAATATTTATAAAATACACTACAATAAATATTTTTATGTATTAAATATATTTAAAACTTATATACATATAATGTCGGGTTGGTTTGGTTTCGGTTTGACTTTTTTTAGTTAAAACCAAACCAAACCAAATATGATCGGGTTGTTTTTTTCAACACCAAACCATAGTCGTATTTATTTTCAGTTTGACTCGGATTATCGGGTTGGTGCGGTTTGTTGGTTTCATTTGTACACCCCTAACCCTTAGTATCTTTAGTTAAGAAATCTATTTTAATTAGTTAGAAATAAAATCTCAATTTTTATAACTTCGGGATTTGTTCAAACTTGTCTTCTTAGTAATACTTAATAGTTACAGCAAGATCTTAGTTCTTTGTAGGATTTAATTCCGGACTTGTAAACTGGATTATATTTGCAACGACCGCTTAGTCCTCTTTATAAGACATAGTTGGGCGTTATCACTTGACATATCCTAATTTATGGATAATGGATAGAGCCGTACATCTCTGTAGATGTGTGTAGAAGATGAACATCAAGAAGAATTTAAGAGGATAATGTTTAAGAGTTAAAAACAGTGTGATCAATCTTAGCCCCGAGCTATAAATTCTGGACGCGAAGGAAGAGAAAAAAAAATTAAAAAAAAAAGCTTTGGAAAATCACTGTCACGTAAAACCTCAGAAAAGAGATTCTCAAAGGACGAAACTGGGTTGGACCAAAGAAGCAATGCGTTTGAGTTGGCTTGGTCTTTTACTCTTTTCTGTTCCATTATCGATCTAACTCTCGCTTAGATTCTAGAGAGAGTGGGAGAGGTGGCTTACAGGCTTGCGTTGCCACCCAGTTTAGTTGCAGTTCATCCGGTATTCCATATGTCTATGCTCCAGAAATATCATGGTGACCCATCCCACGTGTTAGATTTCAGCTCTGTCCAGTTAGACAAGGATTTGACTTACAAGGAGGAGCTGGTGGCCATTCTAGACCGGCAGGTTCGTTAGTTGAGGTCAAAGAGTTACCCTTCAGTTCGAGTGCAGTGGAGAGGTCAGCCTACTAAGGCATCTACTTGGGAGTCCGAGTTCGATATGCGGAGTATATATCCCCACCTTTTCACCAGCCCGGGTATTTTTCTATGTCCGTTCAAGGAAGAACGGTTGTTTTAGAGGTGGAGAATGTGATGACCCAAAAGGTCATCTTATGTTTTAGAACTTGAATCTACACTCTTAAGCCTTAAAAATCTCATTTTTACCCTCCACGATTTGCGTGCGCAGTCCGGGCAGGTTTCTGGATTTCTTTTATGTTGAAAACTAATAAAAATAAGAATTTTTGCTTTAAAAATTAATTTTAGTTGACTTCGGTCAATATTTTTGGTAAATGGGCCCGGATCCGTGCTTTGACGATTTCGGTTTGATCATGGGTGAGTTGGGTATAAATTATCCAACAGGCTTGCTCGACCGGGTTCACTCGGTTGAGCGCCGGTCGCGCCTCCCGAGGATGGGGCATGACAAACTTGGTATCAGAGCCTAAGGTTTTAAAGTGTCCTAGGATGTCTCGGAGTCGTGTCTGGTAGAGTCCTTCTTTTCGATGTGTTGTCGACCACATCTATAAGTTGGAAGCTACTTGGACATTTAGGAATAATACCCTTCTTTGATATTCTGGATCGTGCGATGAAACTGATTGTGAAACTGTTCCTCCTCTAACTCGTTCATTCCTTTAACTTTCAGTACATGGCACATAAGAAGAGAGTTAGAACTTGCCAAGGAGCCAACGCCGCCTTAGGAGAGGCAGTTGACCCTTTATTTGATGATGCGGGTGAACACCCAAGGGGTGAGGATAATCCCCCGACTGCTACACTACCTGATTCCACTACACCGGACCAGGACACACCAGTTCCTACACCTACTGAGGGTGCGACGGTTCCTCCACCTGATATTCTGATTCCACCTCCAGCCCCAGCTTCCGGCTCTGATATTTATGATGGGGATCTTAGGGGAGCTATTCATATGCTGACTCAGATAGTGGCTTCTCAAGCCCAAAGATCAAATGTTGAACCCACTTCTTCTAGCCAACAAGGAGATTCTAGTGGTTCCAGGGTGAACAAGTTTCTACAGTTGGATCCTCCGGTGTTTACGAGTGCTAATACCGAGGAGGATCCACAGGACTTCATTGATGAGATACATAAGACTCTCCGGGTTATGCGCGCTACTGAGACGGAGGGAGTGAAGTTGGCCGCCTACCGCTTGAAAGGGGTGGCCTATTCTTGGTTTGAGCTGTGGGAGGACTCTCGGGAGGAGGGGAGCCCTCCAGTGAGATAGAGTAAGTTTGCTGATGCCTTTATAAACCATTTATTGCCTGTCGAGACTAGGGCAGCCCGTGCCGCAGAGTTTGAGAATCTTAAGCAAGGAAGTAAGATTGTGTGGGAGTATCACATGGAGTTCTCGCATCTATCTAAATATGACATTCTTATGTTGCCTACTATAGAGGCTAGAGTGTGCCGGTTTGTGCAGGGCCTTAGCCCCTTGGTTATTAATGAGGCCACTACAGCTGCCTTGAATTCGGACATGAACTATGGGAAAATGGTAGCATTTTCTCAAGCTACAGAGGACCGCAAGTTGAAGAACAAAAGGGAGCGACAGGGTACCGGCAAGGCCCGATCCGCAGGCAACTTTGGGGAGTCATTTGGTGGGGGAAGATCAGTTTTCAGGGGAAGGTCATCAGGGACAACCCAGTGTCATGCTCAGTCTTCAGCTAGTGCACTGCCAGCGTGGCACAGTCAGCAATAGAGGAGTCACTTCAGGCCCAATCAGGGCAGTATAGGACCCCGCCATCAGGGCTGATCAGGAGGGAGATTCCAGCAGCAGCAGAGACCCCCATGCCCCAGGTGGGAAGATGCACTTGGGGATCTGCTACATGGACATACCTATATGTTACGGGTGTGGATTGATGGGTTATATTCAGAGGGAGTGTCGTCCATCCCACCAGGGAATGGGCAGGGGCAAACACATCCATCCAGTTCTGCAGCTGCTACATCTTCAGCACCCCCTCCAGCTTGAGGCCCTCCGGCACCAGCAGGGCGTGGTGCAGCTAGGGGTGGTGCGCAGGGTTCAGGAGGACACAATCATTTCTATGCTATGAGTGGTCGCCAGAGTGCAGAGGCTTCTCCAGATGTTGCCACGGGTTTATTGACTGTCCAATCTCATGATGTATATACTCTTATTGATCCCGGATCCACATTGTCCAATGTTACCCATTTTGTTGCTATGGAATTTGGGATAGAACCAGAACAACTTCCTGAGTCGTTTTCTGTATCTACTCCTGTTGGCGAGTTTATTATGGCCGCAAGGGTGTATAGGGGTTGTGTTGACACGGTGCATTGTCGGGATGCCATGGCCAATCTCATTGAATTGGGGATGGTTGATTTTGATGTAATTATGCGAATGGATTGGCTTTATTCATATTTTGCCAAGCTCGATTATCGAACTAGAACGGTGAGGTTTGAATTTCCTAATGAGCCAGTTGTTGAGTGGAAGGGGGATAATGTGGTGCCCAACGGTAGGTTTATTTCTTACCTTAAGGCCAGGAAGATGATTAACAAGGGGTGTATCTATCATTTGGTCCGAGTTATAGACACCAGTTCTGAGGCGCCTACACTCAACTTTGTGCCAGTTGTGAATGAATTTCCAGAGGTCTTTCTTGATGAGCTCACTGGAATTCCGCTAGATATGAAGATTGATTTTGGGATTGATGTGATGCTAGGCATTCAGCCTATATCTATTTCGCCCTACAGGATGGCACCAACAGAGTTGAAGGAGCTAAAGGAGCAATTGAAGGATTTGTTAGAGAAGGGTTTCATCCGACCGAGTGTGTCACCATGGGGTGATTTGGTTCTCTTTGTAAGGAAGAAAGATGGATCGTTGAGGATGTGTATTGACTACAGGCAGCTCAACAAAATCACAATCAAAAATAAGTACCCGTTACCAAGAATAGATGATTTGTTTGATCAGTTACAGGGTGCTAGATACTTCTCAAAAATTGATTTACGATCCGGGTACCACCAATTGAAGATCAGGGAGTAGGATATTCCGAAAACAGCTTTCAAAACCCAGTGTGGGCACTTTGAATTTCTGGTAATGTCTTTTGGGCTAACAAATGCCCCGGCAGCTTTCATGGATCTTATGAATCGGGTTTTTAAGCCTTTCCTCGACTCCTTTGTGATAGTATTCATTGACGATATTCTTATGTATTTATGAGGTCGGGAGGACCACGCCGATCATCTCAGGGCAGCTTTGCAGATTCTTCATCAGCACCAATTGTCTGTGAAATTTTCAAAGTGTGAATTTTTGCTCGAATCTATCACATTCTTAGGTCATGTTTTCTCTAGAGAAGGAATTAAGGTTGATCCTCAAAAGATTCCAGCAGTAAAGAATTGGCCTAGACCTACAACGCCAACCGAGATTTGCAATTTCTTGGGCTTAACAGGGTGTTACAGGAAGTTTGTGGAGGGGTTCTCTACTCTTGCCTCTCCATTGACTAAATTGACTCAGAAAGCAGTCAAGTTCCAATGGTCCGATGCTTGTGAAAGGAGCTTCCAGGAGTTGAAATCGAGATCGACTACAGCACCGGTGTTGACCCTGCTAGAGGGTACAGATGAATTTGTGGTATATTGTGATGCTTCAGGAATTGGGCTTGGATGTGTGTTAATGCAACACGGCAAGGTTATAGCATATTCTACTAGGCAACACAAGAATCATGAAAAGAATTATCCAGCACATAACTTAGAACCGGCAGAAGTGGTTTTTGCATTGAAGATATGGCGTCATTATTTGTATGGGGTCCATGTGGATGTATTCACGGACCACAAGAGCCTTCAATATATTTTCAAAAGGAGCTAAATCTGAGGCAGAGAAGATGGCTTAAATTACTTAAGGATTACATCATCGATATTCTATATCACCCGAGGAAAGCTAATGATGTGGCGGATGCTCTTAGCCGGAAATCTATGGGTAGTTTGGCACACTTAGAGGTATATCAAAGGCCATTGGCCAAGGAAGTCCATCGATTGGCTAATTTGGGAGTTCGTCTTGCGGGCTCTAGTGAAGAAGGGGTAATTGTGCAAAATAGGGCTAAATCGTCGCTTGTAGTGGAAGTCAAAGAGAAGCAATACAACTATCCATTTTTAGTGCAATTGAAGGAGGGGATTCAAAAACATAAAACTATGGCTTTTGCGCTTGGCATGGATGATGGTACACTAAGGTACCAAGGGCGACTATGTGTTCTGAATGTAGATGGTCTCCGGAAAAGAATCATTACTGAGGCTCACGCTTCTAAGCATTCCGTGCACCCAGGTTCTACAAAGTGTACCACGATCTCAAGGAAGTCTATTGGTGGAATGACATGAAAAGGAATGTGGTGGACTTTGTGGCAAGGTGTCTTAATTGTCAGCAATGAAGGCCGAACATCAACGGCCTGGTGGGTTGGCACAGAACATAGAAATTCCAAAAGGGGAAGTGGGAAATGATTAGTATGGACTTTGTGGTAGGATTACCTCGCACTCAACACAAGTTTGACTCAATTTGGGTGATTGTGGATCGGCTTACAAAATCAGCACATTTCCTGCCAGTTAAATCTACTGACACAGCGGAACAGTATGCTAAGTTGTATATCAAGTAAATAGTCAGGCTACATGGTACTCCAGTTTCTATCATTTCTGATCGAGGGGCTCAGTTCACGGCAAATTTTTGGAAGAAATTTCAGCAAGGTTTGGGTACTCAGGTGAATCTTAGTACAGCTTTCCATCCACAGACCGACGGGCAAGCAAAGCGGACTATTCAGACGCTTGAGGACATGTTGCGTGCTTGTGTTCTTGACTTCAAGGGTAGCTGGGATGATCATTTGCCACTCATAGAGTTTGCTTATAATAACAGTTTTCATGCAAGTATTCAGATGGCACCATTTGAAGCATTATATGGTAGGAGATGTAGATCTCATATTGGGTGGTTCGAGATTGGGGAAGTTGAGTTAATAGGGCCAGACCTCATGCATTAGGCTATGGAAAAAGTTAAAATCATTAAGGTGCGGTTGAGAACTGCTTAGAGCCATGAAAACTCCTATTCGGATGTCCGTCGTAGAGACTTTGAATTCAAAGAAGATGATTGGGTATTCTTGAAGGTTCCCCCATGAAGGGTATTATGCGATTTGGGAAAAGAGAAAAAATTGAGTTCGAGGTATGTCGGGCCGTACAAAATTATTCAGAGAATTGGCCAGGTGTACAAGCTTGAGCTACCACCCAAGATGTCATTAGTGCACCCGGTATTCCATTTGTCTATGTTGAAGAAGGTAGTTGGAGATCCGTCAGCTATTGAGGCCATTGAGGTTAATGAAGAACTGTCATATGAAGAAATTCTAGTTTCCATTCTTAATAGGCAAGCCCGAAGGTTGAGAAATAAAGCAATTGACTCCGTGAAAGTGTTATGGCGAAACCAGCAATTTGAAGAGGCCACGTGGGAGGCCGAGGAAGAAATGAAGAAGAAGTATCCTCACTTGTTTGAATAACTGTGTAATCCTTTCTTTTTATGAATTTGTCGCTATGAATTTTGTATCACTTTCTCAGTTAATGTAAAGGTGTTCCTTATGATTATATGTTACTTATGAGGCTACGGTTGGTATTGTTACGAGCTTTGTTACATTATTGGGTTGTGCATATGTTTTTAGGATGTGATTCTGGGGCTCTCTGACAGGTGGATAGGTCTAGTTACAAAGTAAACTCTAGCGAAATGTTTGGAAGTTTAGGGAGTTAGTTAAATTTGGGGTTGCTGGTGTAGGGTATGAAAAACTGAGTTGCATAAGGTGCTAATAGTAGACCATGATCCTCATTCAAGGACGAATGATCTTAAATGGGGGAGGATGTAAGGCCCTGTAAACTTTTTCCTAAAAACTCAGATTCTATGATGTCATAGTAGGCGTAGAGGTTAATAATAGTAGAAATTCTTAGCAGTGAGCTTGCTCACCACAGTTCGGACTTTTTGGATTGAACAGTGCGCTAGGGAGTTGAAGGAAAATGTTGGGCAGCAGTAGGCATTTCTGTGGCCCATTCTGCGGCCGTAGAACCACTCTGCGGACCGCAGACTGGTCGCACAGTGGGATAGTTTTTTGGGGCATTTTTGTTGTCAATTTCGTGGCCATTATGCAACCGCATAACCGTTTCGTGGGCCACACTCTTGTCGCATATCCCGCCTTGGGATTTTTCGGAGGGAGGTTCTGCGGTGCACTATGGGATCGCAGAATTGTTCTGCGGTTCATTATGCGACCGCAGAACAAGTCTGCGGGCCACATAGTGACCGCAAACCTTGCCAGTTTTTTTTTGTTTTGGTATATTTCGCGGACCGCATAACCATTATGCGGTCGCATATGCGACCGCAGAACCTGTTCCGAAGCTTCATTTTTTAGGTTTTTAAACCCAACCCTATTCCGTTAAAACACCTACCTTGGATCATTTTGACCATATTTTCTAATATTTTTAGAGTGAGAGAGAGGGTCCTAGGGGGAGGAAGTGATCTTCATCAAATTGATCTTCAATTCTCACTTAAAACCTTGAAGATTATCAAGAGAGGCACCTAGGTCTTCTTCCTAAGAGGTAAGATTCTATCACCCAAACTCTTAATTTCAAAATGTAACTAGAATGGGCCATTAGTAAGGTAATTCATGGGGATGGGAGTGCTTACCTTGCATGCATTTATCCTTGTAGTATGTTGGAAGATTGTGAGCAAAAATGTATAGAGAATGGGTTGGGGAATGATGGAATCTTCCACAAAAAGGGCCTTAAAACATTGATGTACACCTTGTGTTTGATAATATGCTCAAATGAGCTAAAACCATGTTCATCTTCCTAGTTTTGGTCCAACTTGTTATATTTCTAAAATAAATTAAAGTTGCTAAGAATTCCGGGTCATTTTAGAGTTTGAGAAGCTCAATTGAGGTATGTTGGCTAAACCCCCTTCTTCTTAGAATCGAATCCCATGGTGTTCATGTAATTGGAGTAAGTCCTTGATCATTATTGAATTGGCTATTCCTAATGTGGTTGTGTTGAAGTATGTTTGTTTAACATTTATTCTGAATGCTTTATCATGTCATCTTACTATTTGAGAATATGTTCAAAATGTGGAATATGTGTTAGGAATATTAAGACTTCATGTCAAGATCGAAATAAAGGTTGTTATGCCAAATTGTATGAAAAGCCTCTATGTGCCTAAGATTCCCAAATTGCTCATATGTGAATCTAATGTCTTGAATGGGAAGCCTTATTGTTGTGGATAATGATAATGATGTTTGAATGTGGAAAAAAAAGGACCGGAACTATGAAATACGGCCAAGTGCCGAGAATGACTTTGTAATCGTAATCACTAGTGCCAATGAATTGAATGTATATGAAAGAAGTACGATGTGAGATGATTGACTGAAAAAGGTAATGTCTTAAATGAGATGGCCTAGCCGATCGGGCCGAGATCAGAAACACACCCAATGCCGATCCGCGAGGCATCACAATACACTGGGTAGGAACCAGAAGTTGATGGCAGAACTAGAACTGCAGTCGTGGTCAAAGCAGTCTTGAGCTTCTGAAAGCTCTCCTCGCACTCATCCGACCACCTGAATGGAGTACCCTTCTGGGTTAATCTGGTCAAGGGCGATGCAATAGATGAAAAAACCTCCACAAAATGATGGTAATATCCGCCAAACCAAGAAAGCTCCTAATCTCTGTGGCTGAGGACGGTCTGGGTCAACTCTGCACCTCATCTATCTTCTTCGGATCCACCTGAATACCCTCACTGGACACCACGTGTCCCATGAACTCCACTGAACTGAGCCAAAACTCACACTTGGAGAACTTTGCGTAAAGCTTCTCTCCCCTCAATCGCTGTAACACAATCCTCAGATACTGGGCATACTCCTCCTGGCTACGAGAGTACACCAGGATGCCATCAATGAATACAATGACGAATGAGTCCAAATACGGCTAAAACACATTATTCATCAAATGCATGAACGTTTTTGGGGCATTAGTCAGCCCAAAAGACATCACAAGGAACTCATAATGGCCTTATCGGGTGCTGAAAGCTGTCTTAAGAATATCTGAGTCCCGAATCTTCAGCTGGTGATACCCTGACCTTAAATCAATCTTGGAGAACACCGTCTCTCCCTGAAGCTGGTCAAACAAATCATCAATACGCGTCAAAGGATACTTGTTCTTGACTGTGGCTTTGTTCAATTGTCTGTAATCAATGCATATTCTCATAGTACCATCCTTCTTCTTCACAAATAGAACTGGTGCAACCCAAGGTGACATGCTAGGCCAAATAAACCCCTTATCAAGGAGTTCCTAAAGCTGCTCCTTCAATTCCTTCAACTCAGTCGGTGTCGTACGGTATGGTGGAATAGAAATGGGCTGAGTGCCCGGCACCAAATCGATATCGAAGTCAATATCCCTGTCGGGCGGCATGCCCGGCAGGTCTGCAGGAAACACATCCGGAAAACCATGCACCACCGGAATAGAATCAATGGCAGGAGCCTCTGCGCTAACATCCCTCACAAAGGCTAGATAAGATATACAACCTTTCTCAACCATCCGTTGAGCTTTCAAGTATGAAATCACTCTACTGGAAACATAGTCTATAGAACCGCTCCACTCAACCCTCGGCAAACCCGGCATCGCCAACGTCACAGTCTTAGCGTGATAATCTAGAACGGCATGACATGGGGACAACTAATCCATACCCAATATCATATCAAAATCGACCATACTGAGCAGCAAATGATCCACTCTGGTCTCCAGACCCCCAATGGTCACCACACATGACCGATATACACGGTCCACAATAATAGTATCGCCCACGGGAGTGGATACATGAACAGATGAAACTAAAGACTCATGGGGCATATCCAGATAATGAGCAAAATACGAGGACACATATGAATAAGTGGAAACAGGGTCAAATAATACAGAGGCATCTCTATGGCAAACTAAGACAATACCTGTAATCACAGCATCCGAAGCAATAGCATCTGGTATGGCAGGAAGAGCATAGAAACGGGCCTGGTCGCCCCCTGATCGGCCTCCCCCTCTCAGGCGACCCCTAGCTGACTGGGCTCCACCCTGGGCTGGCTGAGCGGGTGGAGCTGCTGATGCTGGTGCCATCGGACAAGTATTCTGCTATGGAGCCCCACTCAATAACCTAGGGCAATCTCTCTTGATGTGACCAAATCTCCACACTCGAAACAACCCCTCCTCTGGCGGAACTGTTGCTCATGGTGCCCAGAGGAACTACCCGTGGAAACCTGAGCTGACGAGGCCTGGTGAGAACTCTACGCCGGTAGTGCACTGAATGATGACTGCCCTATTAATGATTGTGTGACCCATGGCCAGACGATGTACCACGGTGAACTAGGCGAGCCGGCTGAGCATGTCTGAAAGGACGACCCCTACCGTGGTGGAACTGCCCCCAGAAGGAACACCGCTGAAGCCACCCTGACCACGAGGCCTCTTGGACTCCCTCTCAACCCGCTTCTGGCTGCGAACCATCTCAATCTGACGAGCAATGTCGACAACCTCATCAAAAGTAGCACCAGACACTCTCTCTCTAGTCATAAGCAATCGCAACTGAAAAGTGAGGCCATCTATAAACCTCCTGATCCTCTCCCTGTCTGTGGGAACCAACCAGATAGCATGACGGTCCAACTCTGAGAATCGCATCTCATATTGCATCACAGACATATCTCCCTGATGAAGCTGCTCAAACTGCCTGCGTAGCTCCTCTCTGCGGGACTGAGGAACGAACTTCTCTAGAAAGATAACGGAGAAATGCTGCTAGGTAAGGGGCACTGCGCCGACCGGCCTACGCCTCTCGTAAGCCTCCCACCAACTGAATGCAGCCCCAAAGAACTGAAAGGTAGTGAACGAGACCCCACTGGTCTCCAGAATACCTACTATACGGAGTATCCTCTAACACCTGTCCAAGAAAACTTGTGGATCCTCTCCCTCTACACCACTGAAAGATAGAGGCTGGAGTCTCCCAAACCTCTCCAATCGACACTACTCATCCTCAGGCATAGCACAAACCACATAGTACTGAGCAGCTACAACCGGCTGGGCTAGGGGTGCCCCTAGCGTGTGGAATCCCTGTACCACCTGCTCTGGTGTGCGGGCAGCGGGAGTCTGAGCACCTTCCCCGGCCTGAGAAGTGGTTGCTGTGGCCGGAACAGAGACCACCCGAGCAAGACTGGTACACGCGGTCAGAATCTGAGCTAAGGCCTCCTGAAGGCCCGGAATCACAATAGGCACACGTGGTGCCTGAGCTGGTGCATCAACAACTGGAATCTGGTCCTGATCTGGGGAAATTGGTGGATCTGCAGGTACTGCCCTAGCTGTTGTGCGAGCTGCACCTCTGCCCCTACCGTGGCCTCTAACGCGACCTCGGCCTCTCGCAGCCCTGGCTGGTGGTACAAGTGGCTGTTCGTCCTACTCGGTAGTACGAGTCCTCACCATCTATGAGAGAATGAAACAATAAATGTTTAGTTACTAGAATAAACAGATTCGCACAACAAGAATTCAAGAATGTGTAGTTTCCTAAGGGTTCTGCAGCCTCTCGAAGATAAGTACAGACGTCTCCGTACCGATCCTCAAGACTCTACTAAACCTACTCATGACTCATGAGACCTATATAACCTAGGCTCTGATACCAACTTGTCATGACCCAAAACCTAACACGTCGTGATGGCGCCTATCGTGGTACTAGGCAAGCCGACCTTTCCAAAAACACTTTCAAATTTAACAAAAATAAATTAAGATATTTAAAATAATCTGAGTTTTTCATAAAACGGGGGTAAAACCCAATTAAAACATAAGTGCGAAAAAATAGCCCGACATCGAGGTATCACTGAATCATGAGCATCTAAATATCCAGTCTAATACAAACAGTATCTGAATGTCAATACTGAAAAGAAGGAAAACATAGAAGGAGAGACAAGGTCTGCGGACGCCGGAAGCTACCTCGTAGTCTTCGGTACTCGATCGCGCACGAACTCAACGACCTCCACGATCAAACACACCTGGATCTGCACATGAAGTGCAGGGTGTAGCATGAGTAAACCAACTCAGCAAGTAACAGAAATAAATAAAGAACTGAGAAGGTAGTGATGAGCTATACAAATGCAGTTCATTTTCAATAATTCCAGCAAAGAATAGACATTCTTTCAAATCCGGTAGTTCAAGTCAAATCAGTTTATACAGTTACAGTGCAAGTAATCCAGATATAGAATCTTTCAAAAATTTCACAACAATGACAGATAGCAACTAAGTGCATCAACAAATGAAAAACAGGTACAGCCTCTTAGGGCAATAGACACTTAACTCGTCACAACAGCTCAATCGCTCGGCTCTCAGCTCTCAGTACTCATACTCAATAGGTAACTGCGCTCACTGGGGGTGTGCAGACTCCGTAGGGGCTCCTTCAGCCCAAGTGCTATAATCCGTATGGACAACTCACGTATTGCACGAACAACTCACGTGCTATTATAATAATATATGGAACCGCACGGATAACTCACGTGCTGCACGGACAACTCACGTGCGATAGTATCAGTACCTCACAGACAGGCCCTCAGCCTCACTCAGTCATCAACCTCTCTAGTCTCTCGGGCTCTCGGGAATCACAAAGATCAGCCCGAACAAAGATAGCATAGTGTATCAATAAAATCAAAAGGAGGCTGGGATATGATACGCAAGTGAAACCATGACTGAGTACATGACAGTAATTAGCAAGTAATTCAACAAGTATACGACCACTGCGTGTCCCAACAGTG
Organism: Nicotiana tabacum; assembly: GCF_000715075.1. Lineage (NCBI taxonomy): Eukaryota > Viridiplantae > Streptophyta > Magnoliopsida > Solanales > Solanaceae > Nicotiana > Nicotiana tabacum. The sequence continues at coordinate 53,443,618 of NC_134092.1, read as the reverse complement.
ATATCATATGGCCTAAGCATGGTCTCTAACATGAAAGGCAGTCAATTGCTCAAAGGCAAGGAAAATAAGCAATAACAATGGCTATTCGACTTTACAGTCTCACGGGACGGACCAAGTCATGATCCATTACGGTGCACGCTCGCACGCCCCTCTCCTAGCATATGTGTCACCCCTAAATATTCACATTATACAACTCTCGGGGTTTCATACCCTCAAAACCAGATTTAAGACTGTTACTTACCTCAAACCAAGTAAATCTCTACTCCGAAATGCCTTTGCCTCTCAAATCAGTCTCCAAACATCCTGAATCTAGCCAAAACTAGAACAATACAATCAATATAGGCCAATGGGATCAATTCCACAAGAAAAGGACTAAATTAAAGCCAAAAATATGAAATTGGCCCTAACCCGGCCCTTGGGCTCACGTCTCGAAATCCAACAAAAGTCACAAAACCCGAAAGCCCATTCACTCACGAGTCTAACCGTACCAAATTTACTCAAATCCGATAACAAACTCCCATTCAAAACCTCAAAAATCCCACTCAAGAGTTCTTCCTCTTTTTCTCCAATTTCTCACCCCAAATCACAAATTAGATGATAAAATTAAAGATGAAATCATGGGATTTAACCAAAATCAAGTAAGAATCACTTACCCCAATCAACTCCACGAAAATACCTTCAAGAATCGCCCAACTCCTTATTCTCTAGCTCAAAATATGCAAAATGGGTTCAAACCCTCATTTTTTGGAAACTTTAATACTGCCCAGACATTTCCTTAATCATGATCGCGGAAATAGCCTCGCGATCACGAAGAACAACTTTGCTGCCCCGGGATTTAACCTTACACGAACGCAGAAATCCCCACGCGAACGCAGTTCACCATCCCTCATGCTTACGCGATCGCGAACAACCCCTCGCATTCGCGAAGAATAACACTTAATTCCACTGCTGTTTTACTTCCTCTTCGCGAACGCGGCCTAGCCCACGCGTTAGCGATGCACAGCCTGACCAACCTACGCGATCGCATCCTCAAATTCGCGAACGCGAAGAACAACTTTAGCTGGCCTCTCAGATTTCTTTACGCGATCACGAGACCTCCCTCGCGAATGCGATGAAGAAAAGGTCTACAACAAAACACCAGAAAATCTGCTATCTTCCTTAAGTCTAAAATGGCCCGTTAATCACCCGAAACTCACCCGAGGCCCCCGGGACCTCAACCAAACATACCAACACATCCCAAAATAACATACGAACTTAGTCGAGGTTTCGAATCACTTAAAAAACATTAAAACACCAATTACACCCAGATTCAAGTCTAAAGAACTTCTAAACTTTCAAATTTCACAAACGAAGCCGAAACCTACCAAACCACGTTCGATTGACCTCAAATTTTGCACACAAGTCATATTCAACATTACGGACCTACTTCAACTTCTGGAATCGGAATCCGACCCCGATATCAAAAAGTTAATCCTCCGGTCAAACTTCCCAAAAATTCGACTTTCGCCATTTCAAGCCTAAATTAGCTACAGACCTCAAATTCACAGTCCAGACACGCTTCTAAGTCTAAAATCACCCAACGGAGCTAACGGAACTGATAGAACTCTATTCCGAAGTCGTCTTCATACACTTCCGACTACGGTCAAAATCCTAAGACTTAAGTTTCCATTTAGGGATTAATTGTCCCAAAACACTCCAAAAAATAAAACGAAACATCCCGTCAAGTCACAAAATGCAGAAATAGATACGGGAGAAGCAGTAAATAGGGGATCAGGGCTATTACTCTCAAAACGGGCGTGATTCTCACTTTGTATAGAAGCTAAGGTCAGCTTCCTTATCTCTTTTGTCATGGCATCTAGTTGTACTTGCACATATTTGTTAGCATCAACCTGGTGAACACCATTCGCCCTTCTTCTTTCAATACTTTTAGAGGGCCACTGATTCGTATCTTCAGATAACTCATCTAGAATTATGACTATCTCTTCTGGAGTCTTTTTCATCAACAGGCCTCCAGCTGCATTACTCAATGTTCTCCGCGAGGCCGGTGTCAATCCATCCCAAAAATCCTAGAACTGCATCCAGAGTTTAATTTCGCTATGTTGACACTTTCGCACTATCTCCTTAAACCTCTCCTAAGCTTCAAACACAGTTTCAGTCTCGTTCTGGAAAAAGTTATGGATTTCTCTTCTAAACTTGCCCGTCTTAGATGATGAAAAATATTTGTCAAGAAATTTTTTGGATCAATCCACTAGGCAAGCTTCGAAGCCAGTGCTTTGCATCGTCTTTGAGAGTGAAGGGGAATGCCCTTAGATAAAATGCATATTGTGACACACAATTATATTGAAAGGTATTCATTATCTTTTCGAAGTCCATCAGATGATTGTTTGGATCTTCGTTGAACTTTCCTCTGAAGGGTTTGGAGCAATCCTTGCTTCCGCTCAAAATGGTTAGCTGCAACTGGAGGTGGTCTCACACTCGATAAGCCTTAGTTGTAGACCGGTCTAGCATAATCACCAATTGGTCTCCCTTGGTCGGGAGCTATGTTTCCGAACTGGTCTGCAACCAAAGGTAGATTCTGAGCAATTTTCCGAGCCCTTTCCTTCTCGTAGACAAGTTGTGCATTTAAAAGAGCTGTCTCCTCAGCATCTCGTGCAGCTTTTTCTCTTTGATGGGTTGCCTCTCTTGCAGCCAAATCAACATTATCATCATCTCCCGCCATAACTTCCTTGGTTGAGGATTGCCCAACCTTCTCTGTATTCTCGGGGAGATTTCTTTCCTTCCTCAATTGTCGTAGTTTTTCTCGATTTCTAGTTCGTATGGGGGCACTTCCTTCCCAGAGGATCGAGTCATGCACCAATCTAACATGTAGCCTGTGCACAATCAAGTACACCAAACGTAAAAAGGGAAAAATAAAATAAAATAAAAATTACCGAATTAGCACTACAAACTATTTCAAACACTATTGATTTCCAATCCCTAGCAACGGCGCCAAAATTTAACGAGCACAAAACACACACTTAAATATGCTTGCTAGTCGAATATAGTATAATATAATATCGTATCCACATAAATTGGAGTTAAACAGTATTTTCGTAGTTTATAACTTGGTTGCTATCCAAGATGATCAATAGTTGAGAATCGTGTGATTAAAAAACTAAAATTAACTAAGAATCTAAAGCTAATTGACGAATGACAATCGAAACAAAAGTAAGCAAGGGAGATATCAATGGGAGAACACAGGGATTGATTGGATAGGTGAAAGATAAATGTCTGGGATTTAACTCTAGTCAATTCACTTCTAATGTTCAAGTGAGTTTCTCGAATTCACTCAATTATTAGTTCAAACGTTTAGTAGAAACTCCTCTCTCGATTAAGTCTCAACCTCACAATGTGAACCAATTTAAGCTCGGTAAAGATATACAAGAATTCGTAGTGGATTGGTCTTTAGGAGAACTTCTCTCGAATATCCTCCTAACTAGGTCTAAACAATAATTCAATTAGCCTCTTTCGATTATTAAGAAGAATTAATGAATTCAACCAACAAGATAATGCAAAGATATCACAAGTATGCCTCTCTCGATTATATGAACATGCGAATATAGATGAAATAATTAAAATACCCAAAACGATTCAATGCATAAAACCTAGAGTTAATATCCATGAACAAATATCAATACACCAAATCCATCAATCCCTAAAGAGAACTACTCCATAGATATGGAGTAATTCATCACAAATATAAAGAAAAATATAAAATGATCCAAACTCTTGTCTTGAGTAAGGATTGAATGATGAATCCCTTGTGCTTTTGCTTCTCCACCTTCTATCTAGCCTTCTTAGGTCTTAGATGTATTAAAAGTCCTTAAAATAACGTTTTTACCTGTATTTATACTAAGTAGGGTTAGGCCTAGACGAAAATACCATTTCCTGCGCGAACTGGGATAATAACTCTGTAAAAATTGCACAGGCGCACCGCATGGGGCGACGCGCCATGCAGGGCGGTTGTGGGAAAGTTCAGAGAGTTAAAATTTGTCAGGCAGCCAGATAATGTACAGGCGTGGCGCGCCACGCGCCGCGAGTGTACACTTTTCTCATAGTCCGGCTTTTTCTTGCTTTTTAGCTATCCCGACATGGTTCTCGACCCCCGAACGCGATCCTGCTTATTCCCTTGGGCTTTTACTCAGACATCAAAGGTCCAAATCACTCAAATTCATTCTATAACATCTACATAGCTCGGAATCACTCCTACAAGGCATAAAACATACAATTAGTGCAAAACACTAGCGATTAAAACTCAAACTCAATGAAAGTGGAGTAAATTGGAGTGTAATAGGAGACTAAAATACGAGATTATAGCCTACCATAAGTAAGTATCGTGGTTAACCTTGACTTGAGGGATTAGGACTTATTTGCCTATTTGCTACATATTTAAATATTGGGTACAACATATATGCGAGGTGACAAGTACTTATGCGTTGTTCTTGGGTTAAAGCATGCGGTTGAAACTTGTTTCTCGTGATTTATTTCCTTCTTTGATTATGATATCCATGTCTAGACTAGTTTATTACTTAATTGATCATTCTTTATGCATTTATGAATTAATTGTGATGATTGAATATTATTGGATGTTGAGGCTCGGTATTATGGAAACGTTGTTGATGTAAGGTTTATTCTTGATTATTCTTTCTCCCAAATGTCATATATATTTCTCCATGGTAAGGGAGAGAGTGTTAATGCATGAAGGGTGGTGCCATGCCAATCATTGTTCCATTTGTTGATTTATGCATAGTGAGGAAGAGAGTTAAAGCACGAAGGGTGATGCCATGCCGTATTTATCATTTCATGATGAAATTGAGAGTAAAAGCCCGAAGGGTGACGTCGTGCCGTATTTATCATTTTATGGAGAGATTGAGAGTAAAAGCACGAAGGGTGATGTCGTGCCATTATTACTGCTTCATGGTGAGGTCGAGGGTAAAAGCACGAAGGGTGATGCCGTGCAGTTTATATTCATTATGTTTACCCGCTTCATTGGCTAAGGTTTATTGACTGTTTTATGTTGTCATTCCCTGTTGTAGTTACCGTATTTTGTACCCCTTTTTCATGTCCCCTCCCACTAGTACATGTTAAATCCTTATTTGTTGTTATGTTGTGCGTATATTTTCGTTTGGACATGTTTAATTACGTGGGTGTCCTGTCATAGCCTCGTCACTACCTCGTCGAGGTTAGGCTCGACACTTACGGAGTACATTGGGTCGGTTATACTCATACTACACTCTTCACTTCTTGTGCAGATTTTGGTACTGGTCCCAGCTGTACGTGAGGTGCATCAGCTCGGATTAGCATTTGGAGATTCGAGGTAGATATGCTGGCGTCCGCAGACCTTGAAGTCCCCTTCCTCTTTCCTTATTTACTTTTCATCTCATTCGACACATTGGTATTTATTTCAGACTCTGTATGTAGAATCTCTAGAAACTCGTATATTTGTGACTCCAGATCCGGGTTGTACCAGATATTGGATTATTATGCTATTTCGTACTTCATTTTAGCTTCATTTCTGTCTGATTGGTTAAATTTTTCAAAGTGTTTAAAATTGATAAAAGAATTACTCTAGCGTTGGCTTACCTAGCAAGTAAAATATTAGGCACTATCACGGTCCCGGAGGTGGGAGTTCCGGGTCGTGACACTCTATCTCATGTTAGGTTTGGGTGGTGGGGATCATTTTTAATCTACATAAATTCTTTTCAAATCTTAGCTAATAATTTTGCTATTCCAATTTTTTCCTGCCTTCACGCTACTTCTTCTTTGTATATACATACATGTATATTTATAATTTATACATTACTGCATATATGACTTGTAAGCACATGCACATATATATAAAAAAATGTACCATTTATCTATTTTGGGTATAATCTAAATATAATTTATGTATATTTGACATGAAATATTTTTTGAACTTCTCCATGTCTTTGCAAACATAGTAAAATATAATGTATATTTCATAATGATATACATTGAATAAACAATGTATATATTTCAATGTATTTTTTTACATTCAACGTTGTAGTATTGTTTTAACTGTTATCCTCAATATATATAAGAGTAATATTTGATATTATTAATTTGTTTTTAAAAATACATGGTATATTCAACGTTGTAGTATTGTTTTAACTGTTATACTCAATATATATAAGAATAATATTTGATATTATTTTATAATTGTTTGATTTCATATGTATATTATTATACATTATATATTTGAGATTTATTAGTTTCATATTTTATAAATGATACAAAATGAAAGAAAATATATAAGGAGAATATTTTATAGCAAGAAAAAAGAAGAGATTATTTGGATAGTTACAAACGTGATTCTTGGTCCACCAACAAATTTGTAACATGTTAAAACAGAATGTGTAGTATCCTAATTTGAAAAAAAAAACTATAGGCCATATTGTTTTATTTTCTTTAGAAAATAATTAAACAGATCCTTAAATTTAGGTTTATGATTCCTAACTTTGAGGTGTATGATTCATTGCCTTTGTTTGAGAAGGAATCTTTGGGGATTTAATTATGGGCGAAAAAATATGAATGATATGTTAGGGTTGATTATTGTCTAGCTTGATTTTAGGGATTTTTATTGAATCTGCTATGCTATATTAATATTCAGGTGCCATAGAATGACAATTAACTATTGCGGCTACGGATATACAAATTTTCTTTAAATATTGTCTAATTATATTTTTTGCCCAAATATAAAAGCTAAAAAGCCCATATTAACTATTGCGGCTACGGATATACAAATTTTCTTTAAATATTGTCTAATTATATTTTTTGCCCAAATATAAAAGCTAAAAAGCCCATACTCATAGATATGGTCCAAAGTCCAAACCAACTTCATAGGTAATGGTGTTGTTTGTTCAAGTGGTCTAAACCTTCTGTGATTAAAAATAAATTCATCATTCACTACCCTCAGATTCAAGAACTTGAAAATGGACCAATACCATATTCAGGTATCTCAATTGAAATTTTCGTAAATAATATTATCGTTGTATAGTATTCTTGCTTATTTCAATAATCCTCGACATAGAAGAAAGAATTTGAGCAATTATTAAATATAGGACTACAAAATGCATTTAGTTAGTCATCAAAAAGTGATTTGCAAAACTGGTACTGTAGCCCAACTACACTTACCAAAATAGTTGAGGAAATAACTTAAATAGCCGCCACAAAAAAAACTTCAAATGCATATATTATATATAATGAGTGTATATTGACTAGGGGTTGTTTGGAAATATTTTTGACTGAACAGTCAAATGTGTTAAAAGACCAAAATAGTTTACAGCCCAACTAAAGTGTCAAGAATTGTGGGGCCCCACAATTCTTTTCTTTGCAAGCCCAAAAAGAAGAATAGTTTCGTGACTCTCATCTATCGTAATCGTACAACCTTGTCATCATCTTACCGTTGTGAATTTTCTGTCACACACTTCCCTCTATGGGTGTTAGGGGGCCGGGCCGGGCTAGAAGAAAAGAGCACCGGCCGATTTCGGTACAGGTCCAATTACCGGTTAAAATTTATCGGGTTTATTGATTTCGTGTTTAACCGGTGCTAAATTGAACCATAACGATTTCGGGCCTAATGGGCCGGGTCGGGACAATTTTATTCATTTTTTTTGTATTTTGTATATAATCGTAATTTATATTAAGATAAAGTAAATAAAACACTAAAACTAACATATAAAAAGAATGTTTGAATAAATTTTAAAGGCTTTAAAAGCCTTATATTTGAAATTTTGAATAAAAGGTTAAAAACTTCAAAGGCTTTAAAAGCCTTATATTTGAAAAATTCATTACGAATTTTAAATAATACAATGAACATGAAAAAAAATATAACTTATAATTTGCAAGTTCTTTTTTTAATTTAAACTTGCAAATTAAAGTTTACATTTTACAACAACTAAATTAAAAAAAAATTAAATTCAAATTTGAATTATTAAATATAATTTTCAAACTTCAAAGATTTTGCATTGCCCTAGTAAGTTCTTCATAATCAATATAAACTTCTTGGCTATCTACCGGAGTGCTGAAATTTGAAAATTAAAATTAAGTGGCTAAATAAAATTATTTAATAAGACCAATATGTAAGGATCAAACTTCAAAGGCTTTCATTTCATATTTTCGTCGCAAATAATACTTCAAATTAACTTGTCCAATAAACTAACGCATTAAGCTTAAATAAGTCTAATAAATTCATAATAACACAAATTGCCTCAAATCAACTTAAATACGAATTTTTGGAGGACGCTCAAGACAACTCTTGATATGCCTCCTTAAACCAGCTGTGCCCTCCCACTTTCGACGAATATTAAAGACTCAAGCACATTTCTTGCATTCTACTTTGCGAACTTATTCATTTTCTTCTACCACCTCAAAGTGTTTCCAAACATGTGAGCACACTCTAGAAGCACGGGGCATGATTTAAATTGAATTGAGAATTTGGGTTTGAGATTTGAGAAATGAGTGAAGAAATAAATAAGAGGGAGGGGGAGGTCTATTCATAGTTTTTCAAAGGGTTAAATTAGTAAATAATAAAAGTGTTATTTTTAAAAAAAATCTAAAAATGACTATTCTTGCAAATTAGCCGTTGGGCAACAATCAAAATGGTAGCTTACCGTTGACAACGGTCAAGAGTATTAAAAAAAAAAAAAGAAGAAATTTTGAACTAACCGTTAAACCGGTCCGGGCCGATTAACCGGTTCAAGATTGACAAGACCTTACCGGATAGGACCGGTCCGATTATCCAATAGTGAAATCTTCCCGGCACAGGCCAGTTCACGTCCAAACCCAGTCCTGCCCGGCCCCGTTACCACCGATCCAGTCCGGTCCAGTCTAAAATTGGTCAAGAGGGTCCGGAACCGGGCCAGGCCGGCCCGTTGGACATATTTACTTCACTCCACAAACACAAAATCTTTATTCCTTTATTCCTTGTTTTCGCCTTTTGTTTGTCATAAAGAATCAAACCCCTATTACCCTATTCAAAACCTCGGAGGTACTCCATAATTCACAGCTGAATAGCGAAAGAGAGATATATAATATATTCGTGTAGGGATGGCGAGGATAATGCCAATGACGGCATCCTCAATTAGGCCTTCACTCTCATCCCTCAGGTTTTGTCGCTTCTGCGTTTCTCACAGTTCTTCCCGCAAGTTTGCTTCTTTCCATCTCGGCACTGGTAAGTTCCTCTTCCTTTCCCCTCAATTTCAAACCCCTTTTGTTTTTTGGTTCAAAATTTACAAATTGTGACCAATTCGTTGTGGACCCCACGTCATACTTTGTAGTAGAACATGTCACGTGTATAAGTGTTCAGTACTGAGTGTGTGAAGCGTCTCTGTCATCTGCATTTGAATTGTAATCTGATAGTCTTTGTGATTATCTGAGTTGTAATGCTACTTCTAACTAGAAGTTTCTTTGTTTGGTGATAGAATTATCTATACCACAAATAGCCAGAGAACTTTCTTATATGATGGTTTTTGACCAATGTTAATTTGAGTTATGTGTTATATTACTAATAGTGGAAGAGAATATTGAAAAGTTAATTTGATAGAGAAACCATTGCAGCACTGTTAAATTTTTGAATAATTAAGTGAATCTGAATTCTTTGTTCAGATCATTTTAATAATAATAATAATTTGATCTGTTTTACCGAGAAGGTCTACGAGTCCGTATAGCCCTATAAATAAGAAAAATGCAAAATAAAAAAAAATTGTATAATTTTCATTTCTTTATTATTATTTCTTGCTTGTAACTAAGTGAAATCCAATTATTCCTATAACTTTACTCATGGCAACGTTTAAGCAGATGAAAAAAAAACAACATATCAACAGATCCAATCGATATTGATTTTTTCAATTGCCTACCGAACTGTGAAAAGCATGATTTAAGATACGCACGGACAAAAGTAGTTGCTTAGGTTGCATATATAAGAATAGGAATCGAATCCACAACTATTGATATTGAATCCGTTGTTCTCACCTTAAAAGTTGGGTAAGCCAAGGGGGTACTTTGAACTGTTAAGAGGTGCCTAGCGCTTTTATCAATATGAAAGAGGAAGCTTCTGGGCTGTACAATTCTGAAAGTTGTACTGAATTTTATATTTGTGGCATGGTACCGAAACATTTTGAACATCTCAAAATGAAAAGTCTGTTATATAAAATGGAAAAGCAGGAGAGTAGTTTATAAAAACCAACAGTAACTATCAGAAAATACTAGTGGTCGCCTAATAGATTAAGGCAATATTTTGACTGACATAAAAGCATCTATCTCTTTTCTTTGATGCTGAATTTACCTCTTCTTTACAACTATCGCCGTTCGTCGTGAAGCAAAGATCTGGTTATTTTCATGGAAAAAGAGAGCGGAATTTACTTAGATCACTCTTTTGTCCAGTTAAGTGGTAAACTTTATTAAATAATTTCATTTGTATGCTTTCTAGTTTAGAATATCAAGATTATGGTCATATACTTTATGCAGTTCTTTTGCCGTAATATATATAGTAAATGTGGTACACTTGTCAAAGTCTAGTTTAAATTGACAAGAAATTTTTATTGGAAGAGATTTACAATGTTGTCCTACATTCTATATCTCTATGCAATTAAAAAACAATGAAAACAAAAAAGGACGGAAAAAAGGGAACGGAAAAAGTAGGTCATAAATATGTTAAATATATCATGTACATGTTATTATTAATAAAAAAGGAGTATTACAGCTTATCTAAAGGCTAATTTAGTACATCCTGGAAAAAGAAGAGCAAAAGAGAAAATTGAAAAAGGAAAAAGAAAAAAAACGAACAAGGCTGAAGCCTGAAGGATGCCGTTTTTAGTCATACTTGGTCGGCACGACACTCTTTTATAGATGGGCAAATAGTCGTGTTCTCAATATATTTGATTTTTTTGTAGAAGAGGTAATTTACAGGGCCTTGTACCCAACATTACCGCCTTTAAGCCCTCATTCTTGTTTGATTAGAAGCATTCCTTGTCTGGCTTTATAGTCTGCCAGGGGGTTGATCTACTCATTCTGCTTTTGCTTCTAGGAACTGCATTTGCAATTTTCTGATTCTAATCTTCAGAGAGTTGTTCTTCCGTGAAGCATTTCGGTGATGTCATTTCTAGTAACTTTTTTTTAATCAAGTATGGCTTAACTTGATTAGAGAAATATCCTTAGTTTGCATCACTATGGTGGTATACAGTTAATACAATAAGTAAATACTCCTAGCTTCCATTAATGAATCTACTGCTCCACATTTTTACCGTATTAGGAGCACCACTATTAAATGATTCTAGAATGTGTAGACAAACTAGCTGTAAAAGAGAACAAGGTTGATGCTACGTTATGCTTTAAGATCTCTTATCTCTCTCTCTCTGAGTTTTTCTCTGGGAGGGAGGTAAAAAGGATCTGGCTTTACAGTAAGAAGGGAAACTTACAACATTTCAAGTGTCCAATTTATCCGTTGAAGGTTACAGAGTTTCAGTTTACTGCTTCATCCTTGTTCCAAAATTGATCTCCTCACCTACACATCAATGAACATCATTGTTCTCTTAAGCTATGAGATTGACACTGTTTCTTGTGCCTGTTAAGTTTCGGATTTAACCTATAGCCCAGGAGTTTAAACATTTATTGATACTAATTGGTGATGCTTACTTTGGTACTGTTGATGATTGTCCAGCAGTTCCACAGATGCAATCTTTTGGCATTAAAGCTTCTAAGTTGTTGAGAGAAAAAGGAAGCAACTTTTCAATTGGTGCAGTTGGAAGTATGGCACATGCAAGCACTGCTACCACTCAAGAAAATGTCCTAGACTGGGTCAAACAGGACAAGAGAAGAATGCTTCACGTTGTTTACCGTGTCGGAGACCTTGATCGAACCATCAAGTATAAATACTTGACACTCCATATTTTGCTAGTCTAATTCTGTCATAAAGGAATTATTGTCCTTTTTATTACCGTGTCTTTTCAAACCCGTTAATGTGGGCTGCAGATTCTACACAGAGTGTCTAGGGATGAAATTGTTAAGAAAGCGTGACGTACCAGAGGAGAGGTACACAAATGCTTTTCTTGGATATGGTCCGGAAGACTCTCACTTTGTAATTGAACTTACTTACAGTAAGTAGCTGCAATCTAAAATGCTATGTCTTTTCCCTTTCTTTCTGTTCACGAACATCAGATGTTTGAAGTCCATTACAGTATTTCTTTTAAAAGGTCCACTTTGTCATGAATACCATTTTTTGATTACTCTGCCAGATTATGGAATCGACAAGTATGATATTGGATTGGCTTTTGGCCATTTTGGAATCGCTGTTGAGGATGTAAGTTTCTCTATAAATGAGTAATCTAAGCAGGAAAATTTTATGCAAAATATATAATATATCGTATAAGGTTAGCTGCTTTCTTTATTTATATTGTACCTGTATTTTGTTTTAACTTCTACAACGGGGCCCTAGTACTGGCAAAATTCTGTTGTTGAGTAGTCATCTTCCGCATCTTCTATACTTCGCACTTGCATAATGTTTGAGGACTTACCAGCTCATACGGTGTGTGCATTAGGTTGCGAAGTCAGTGGAACTCATAAAGGCTAAAGGAGGCAAAGTAACCAGGGAACCAGGTCCTGTTAAAGGAGGGAATACAGTTATTGCTTTTATTGAAGATCCAGATGGTTACAAGTTTGAACTTTTGGAGAGGGGTCCAACACCTGAGCCCCTATGCCAAGTGATGCTTCGAGTTGGAGATCTTGACCGTGCCATAAATTTTTATCAGAAGGTAAGATTTACTATGATTTCATGAGCACTCTTATAGTTGTATTCCTGCTCACGTGCTCCTACAATCTGAAGAACAAGTATCGGTTGATATCAAGAAATTTCTGAAAATATAGATTTTCATCCTCCAGGCTTATGGTATGGAGCTTCTTCGCACACGAGACAATCCTGAATACAAGGTAATCTTTAAATTTTTTTTTTGGGTAAACCGTAGGCAACTTGATGAATTTGTTAGGATTTCTAGAGAAGGATCGGGTTACAGGACGATGAACAGGAAAATCTGAAGCTGTTGACTTCGACTTTCTGCCTTTGTTCGAATTCTTAGATTGACCTATTCTGAATAATAATTCAGCTCGTTAAAGGGAGGCTGAAATCTTAGAGTTCAATGGAAGAGAGAACTCCGATCTCTTGTTTTTGATCGAAATATGACTTAGGGTTTTGTTGCTCCAATCTCCCTTTAAATAGGGAGTCTTATTACAGCAGTAGGAAACCTAATCCTTAAGAAACTAGGAATAACAAAAGTGAAAGCTATGAATGAAATAAAAATCAAACACTTAATTTGATTGGCTCTCCTTCGGGCATAAGTGTTGCCCACAAACGCATCCACAACGTTACCCCCTCCCGCTGAAAGAGCTTGTTCTCAAGCTCGAAAGATGGATAGGCCTGCTGAAAAGAGTCCACCTCCTCCCACGTAGCTTCAACATCTTGCGCACCAGCCCATTGAATAAGAACCTCCTTTTTACCATGGTTGGCACGACCTCGAATGACTGCAGCGGGTAGAGGAACTACCTGGCCATCTTCCATGGGTGGTAACTCTGTAAGAGGTGGAAGTTGTTCACCTTTGAATACCTTCAGAAGAGAAACATGAAAAATGTTATGAATGCGGGCTGCGGCTCTCACTTGGAAAATCCAGCTCATATGCGACCTGCCTGATTCGCCATAAGACCGAAAATGGGCCATAAAATCTGGGAGTCAATTTATTCTAAACATTCAGCCGAATTGAATGCTGCCTGTAGGGATGTTAACAAAGCCACACAAGTGCCCTTGGAGCAAATTCCACATCACGGTTGCCCCTATCATAATATTCCTTCATCCGTTGTTGGGCTGCCCGTAGTCGATTCCCGATATCACCCAACTTTATCACGATCCAGCAACGCACTCTCAACAACTTCTACGTGACTTGCCCCTGGTACATATGAAAGCAAACATTGCGGATCACGCCCATAAACAACCTTGAAACTTGAAAGGTGTGGTTTGTAGTGCCGAATGAAAAGACGTGTTATAACAAAATTCTGCCCATGGGACCCAAGCAACCCACTTTCGGGATAATTAGCAATAAAGCATCTAAGGTACATTTTCACAGTATGGTTAACTACCTCTGTCTGGCCTTCCATCTGTGGATGATAAGCAGATGAAAATTGCAATTTAGCACCATTCAAGTGAAAACGTTCCTTTCTAAAAGTGCTAGTAAAAACCACATCTTGATCACAAGTGATAGTTTCTGGTATCCCGTGTAAATGAACATTCTGCTCAGAGAATACCCGAGCCACACGAGAAGCTATGTATGGATGAGCCAATGGTACGAAATGAGCATATTTTGAAAACCGATCCACCACTACATACAAGACCGGCTTCCCCCAAAACCTAGGTAAGCCATCAATAAAATCCATTGATATATATGACCAGATTTGAGTTGGTAGTTGGAGAGGTTGTAACAATCCTGTAGGACTTAAATGTTCTGATTTATTGCGCTGACACACCAGGCAAGCATGCAGCAACATATGCAGCAATGTCAGTTTTCATACCCTTCCAATAAAATTCCCTAAGAATTCGGTGCAAGGTTTTCTTTATTCCGTCATGCGCACTATCATGAAAGGCGGATAATACAGTCGGAAGCAAGGCAGAATTTTGTAGAAGGTAGATGTGGCCTTTAAACAAAAGCAACCCATCCTGAATTTGCCAATCTGAGCTTAATTCCCCTAGCTTGACTTCTATCACACAAATCTAGCAGTTCTGTTGATCCCATAAGCTCCTCATGTATAGGCTCCAGTAATATGCTGGCTAAGCAAATAAAGAAGGGTCCTCGGATGTCCTTCTAGATAAAGCATCCGCAGCTCTATTGAGATAACCAGCTCGATACTCCACTGTGAAGTTGTAATCCATGAAGTTGCTTAACCAATGTTGTTGAGGTGGTGTAGTATGTCGTTCTAGCAAGTATTTCAGGCTATAATGATTCGTCCGGATAAGAAAAGGGCGCCCCCATAGGTATGATCGCTAATCTTGCACTGCCTTTGTTGGTGACGTGCCGCAAGCTATCCGCTAAATATGCAATTGGTTGACCCCCTGTTGCAAAACAACCTCTATACCGCCTCCTGAAGCATCATTCCACAATGAAATCCATATCAAAATCAGGCCGCCTCAATATTGGAGCGGTGGATAGTGCTTGCTTGAGCTTCTGAAATGCAGCTAGGGTCAATTCACTCCACTGGAAAGAGTTTTTCTTGAGTAGACTAGTCAAAGAAATCCACGAAGTGAGGTTACTGACCGAGGTTGAGGCCAGTGGGAAAATCCATCTTTGCATACCTCTGTACTGTTGAATGGGAATTACCAGTTACGGGGTGATTCTGGTCGGCTGGTGGAATAGGTTGTGTATTACCTCCTCTGTTGATCTGCCTATCATCGAAGCAACGGCACTGCTCGACTCACTTCCGTCGGTTGCTAGCTTTGCGCCGATTTCCAACACAGAGAATTGTTCCTGGCTTGGGCAATTCTGTCGCCTAGACGTTCCCTCGCTGCAAGTTTCAAGTCCATTAGGGATTTTGTAATTGAGCGTTCTTCCTGAATCTGGAATTAATCTCATCATCCATTGTGCTAGGCTCTGATACCAAATTATTAGGATTTCTAGAGAACGATCGGGTCACAGGACGGTGAACAGAAAAATCTGAAGCTATTGACTTCGACTTTCTGCCTTTTTTCGAATTCTTAGATCGACCTATTTTGAATAATAATTCAGCTCGTTAATGGGAGGCTGAAACCTTAGGGTTCAATGGAAGAGAACTCCGATCTCTTGTTTTTGATTGAAATATGACTTAGCATTTTATTGCTCCAATCTCCCTTTAAATAGGGAGTCTTATTACAGCAGTAGGAAACCTAATCCATTTCCTATTGTGGAATAATAAAAATAGCCTAATCATTAAGAAACTAGGAAACATAAATCCTATTCGGGCATAAGTGTTGCCCACAAACGCATCCACAACAGAATTCATCATGGAAAATTAATCTAGTGTTGGCAGCTTAAGGTACCTATTGCATGGAGCATCAGTAAGAAGGTAAGCCAATGGGATTCGTATGGTATCATAACATGATGGCTAAGTGCCACCACAATGGAGATGGTTGACTCCCCGTGCAGCTCCATAACTTTTGGTGCTTCCTTGTAAAGTCTTCTTGTATGAAGTACAAGAAGACCTCTGTACTTTTGAATGGGAATTACCAGTTACGGGGTGATTCTGGTCGGCTGGTGGAATAGGTTGTGTATTACCTCCTATGTTGATCTGCCTATCATCGAAGCAACGACACTGCTCGACTCACTTCCGTCGGTTGCTAGCTTTGCGCCGATTTCCAACACAGAGAATTGTTCCTGGCTTGGGCAATTCTGTCGCCTAGACGTTCCCTCGCTGCAAGTTTCAAGTCCATTAGGGATTTTGTAATTGAGCGTTCTTCCTGAATCTGGAATTAATCTCATCATCCATTGTGCTAGGCTCTGATACCAAATTATTAGGATTTCTAGAGAACGATCGGGTCACAGGACGGTGAACAGAAAAATCTGAAGCTATTGATTTCGACTTTCTGCCTTTTTTCGAATTCTTAGATCGACCTATTTTGAATAATAATTCAGCTCGTTAATGGGAGGCTGAAACCTTAGGGTTCAATGGAAGAGAACTCCGATCTCTTATTTTTGATTGAAATATGACTTAGCATTTTATTGCTCCAATCTCCCTTTAAATAGGGAGTCTTATTACAGCAGTAGGAAACCTAATCCATTTCCTATTGTGGAATAATAAAAATAGCCTAATCATTAAGAAACTAGGAAACATAAATCCTATTCGGGCATAAGTGTTGCCCACAAACGCATCCACAACAGAATTCATCATGGAAAATTAATCTAGTGTTGGCAGCTTAAGGTACCTATTGCATGGAGCATCAGTAAGAAGGTAAGCCAATGGGATTCGTATGGTATCATAACATGATGGCTAAGTGCCACCACAATGGAGATGGTTGACTCCCCGTGCAGCTCCATAACTTTTGGTGCTTCCTTGTAAAGTCTTCTTGTATGAAGTACAAGAAGACCTCTGTACTTTTGAATGCACACACACAAAAAAAAAAAAAAATACCCCCATTGCGCATGCGGTGCTCGAAAAGGAAGATTTTAAGTTCACTTAGTGCTTCAATATGATTGCTATATGATGCTTGCGGTTTTGACTGTTGAATGTTCTGTTCTTCAAGCACAAGAACTCATCCTCAATTAAATGTTTAATCTTACTTGTGAAAAAATAATTTTTTAATATTCATGCTCAGTCAACTTGTCTTTCCATGTGGAAATGTCTACAGTACAGCTATGGACAATGATTTAACTCTCAATTAGTACTTGTGATGTTGTACTGTGTATTTATGTTGTACAAATAGATCTTGAGAAATTATCTTAACACTGCAATTATTATTTTTATTATTACAACAACAACAACCCAGTAGAATCCCAGTGGGGTCTGGGGAGAGTAGAGTGTACGCAAACCTTACCCCTACCCCGGAGGGGTAGAGAGGCTGTTTCCGGAAGACCCTCGGCTCAAGAATATTATTATTGTTATTATTATTAAAATAAAAGAGAATCATGTTGTCATATGTACAATATTACCTGCATTCCAAAACGTGACACGTTTACTATTTGAAGTGTCAAAAACTAATTTTTAATGACCGTTATATTCTTAAAATATGTATTTGGCATTTTTAAATTCAATTTTCTTTTTGCTCCTCGTTTTCTAATTGTTCCTGAAATATGAAAGAACGCAGCAATTGCAAGGATATTACATCTCTGAATGCTAGATAACATATTCTGTATTGTGAGGCTCCAATGGTACTAGGACAAATAAATTGGAAGCTAAAGCAGAATAGTTTCCCTTGGATAATCAATATCCAAGATGAGACTGATGGTTGGTCAGTGTTTGACCCTCAATCATGTAAAGTTATTTGGTCCGGAGGAACCAACTGTTGCATTTGGTCAGAACTGAATCTGGCTTCTGTGCATTTTATATCTGACTGATTGTGATTTTAGAGCAAGTCGTAGTGACATGAGCAATATTTGTTGCCCTTGATGTTGTTTTGCAACATAAAATAGTTTACGGTTGAAACAAATTATAACTCGTGCTGCGTTCTGTTTATAGTGAATGCTAGGTGTCTTAAATTATTAGCTTTGATTCTAAAGGATTCAAGTTGAGCAGGACCAAGACCGAATACTTGGAGTGCAAGTTCAGCGGTGTTGCCAAGGAAGCGGACGGGGATGTGAGGCTTGATATGCAAGTCATTCTCAGGAGAGAAAGTTTTAAGTACCTTGAGTCTGTGATTCAGAGTGATGGGGAGATTGATGAGGATGTCACACATCGTATCGGAGCAGGGTGGATGAAGTGGAGGCTCGCTTCCGGTGTCTTGTGCGATAAGAATGTGCCGTTGAGACTTAAAGGGAAGTTCTACAAGGTAGTGGTTAGACCAACTATGTTGTATGGGGCAAAGTGCTGGCCAGTTAAGAACTCACATGTCCAGCAGATGAAAGTAGCAGAGATGAGGATGTTGAGATGGATGTGTGGGCACACGAGGTTGGATGGAATTAGGAATGAAGTTATTTGGGACAAGGTAGGAGTGGCCCCTGTGGAGGAAAAGATGCGAGAAACGAGGCTGAGATGGTTCGGGCATGTTAAGGGGAGAAACACAGATGTCCCGGTCAGGAGGTGTGAGAGGTTGGCCTTGAAGGGTAAGAGAAAGGGTAGAGGTAGGCCGAAGAAGTCTTGGGGAGAGATGATCAGGCGGGACATGGCACAACTTGAGCTTACTGAGGACATGACCCTTGATAAGAGTGTGTGGAGGTTGAGAATTAGGGTAGAAGGTTAGTATGTGGTTGGGCGTTTCCCTTTGTCTTCCTTAGTTCAATAGTATTAGTGTTAGTATGGTATACTTTTACCCTTACTTTGCTATTTCCATATATCTTGTATTGTTATTACTTGCCATCAATATTCCTTTAGTTTGATATCACTATATATCTTACACTGTTATTACTTGTGATAAGTACTTCTTTCATCTTCTCCTTTGCTATCTTGGATTTGGTTTTCTAATATTCTGTATTGTTATTACTTGCTATCAGTGCTTCTTACATCCTTTCTTTAGCCGAGGGTCTTCCGGAAACAGCCTTTCTGCCCTTCCAGGGTAGGGTAAAACTGCGTACATCCTCCCCATACCCCACTTGTGGGAATACACTGGGATGTTGTTGTTGTATCATACCTGTTACATATTTGCAGTATACAATAGCAATGTTGGGATATGGTCCAGAAGACAAAAGTGCTGTGATGGAGTTGACATATAATTATGGTGTAAGCGAATATGACAAGGGAAATGCATATGCACAGGTAGTAGTAGTTCATGCATTAGTTGTAGCCTCCCAGGCGCCTATATAAGATCACTCATTGATGCATCTCCCAACAGATAGCTATAGGCACAGATGATGTGTACAAGACAGCAGAAGCGATAAGACTCGGGGGTGGAAAGATTACCAGGGAACCAGGACCGCTACCTGGTATCAGCACCAAGATAGTAGCATGCCAAGATCCTGATGGTTGGAAAGCGGTATGCTATAGCATCTTCAAGTGCGCTTTCATAACTTCCAACCTTTGTTGAATTTCCTGTTCATCTTTTATAACATCTGTGGAAAACATGGCAGGTTTTCGTCGACAATATAGATTTTCTCAAGGAATTGGAGTGAGCTATATTCTGGAAGAAACTATCAGACATATTCATAACACCTTGAGCACGAGGATGCTTCATAAAATTATTCCCTCACCTTTGGCAAATGATACGAGGAGATTCTCATCAATGAAGGTGCTTTTCATTTGTGTATAGAGCTGCAGAAATTGCGTTTTCCCCTTTCCACTATGTACCATTCATCTTGTTCTTTCCTTGTAGTTGGACCATGCGAATTGCTCATCTGTTGCCTTCAGTTGCTAGTTGCAAATTTCATTGTTGTAATTGATCTGCTGCAAATTTTGTTCTAATAAAAAGGATGAGCCTTTGTGAAAATCCATCTTTGAATATCTTTTGTCCAACTTAGTTTTATAATGGAAATGGTTTTGAAGGGTGTAGTCTTGGGGGACACTGTCTTTTCTCTTTCACTGGTATTTTGTATTCAAGGCAGTCAGTGTTTCCAAATGATATGGAATTTAAATCGGATTTTCTTTTTAAATCAAAAGACCACTATAGTGGCCGGGAGGTTAGACTTTGACCTCTATCCGTATTTTGTATTAATACATATCTTGAGTTACATTACGAATGTAGGAGATCATCCTTTTGCAGAAGCAGTGGAACCAATAGTACATACAAGAAGAAGGCTTAGTTCCTAGAGGGAGGATGTTCTTTTACAGAAAATATATGTACCAAGAAAAAAAAATGCTACACGTCAAAACAATTCCTCCTTGGTCTGATTCTTAGAGAAGAAAACTGACCCATTTTGGTTTTCAAAGTAGCTCTCACTCTCCCAGACTGTCAGAAAGTAATGGACTTTGATCAGCAGTATTGTTAGCTTTTCTATAATAGTAGTGAATAAATGTGAACCTTCCAAGTCTGCTATCTGTTAAAAGTGATCAGTTTGTCACGTGATGTTAGGTAAAAAATGCATATATTTAACCATTGTTACCTCATATTCTATTACTTTTAATCATCTTTTGAATATTAGTTATATTACTTTATGTTTAATATTATATTTTAACTGTGTAGGAATAAAGTGGGGTGAAGATGAAGAGATTTGGAGCAAAATTGAATAAAACGCGGAAGAAAAGGAAAGAAAATTAAAAGAATAAAAAATAAGGAGTGCCCCCCCCTCCCCCCCACACACACCCAAGTGGAAGACAAAGAAATACAATTCAAAGTAAAAAATAGAAGGAATTAAGATGAAAAACGTATTGGATTCAGCGCCAGGGCAGTGCGACGCGCGTGCCTGGACCCTACGTAGCGGGTTTTTTTCTATTTCGCTCAGGACAAGGTTATTTCGGCCCTACACGGTCCCAACTCGTATAAAAGGGGGATCTAACATACTTTGAAGGAGAATTCACGTACGGAAATACAACCCACGCTTGGAGGAGGCTTCTAACTAGTTTTTCTTCTCTTCTCTTCCTTTAATTTCATAGTTTATTAATTCTAGAGTTGTGAGTGCTACATGAACGTTGTAGTTTGAAGCTTGGATTGTTCTTATTATTTTATCGTATTGGTTTATTTATTCAATCTTGCGCTTAATTATTTGATTGATTGATCACCAATTAAATACTATCTACGAATCTAGGATTGAACTCGGGAGAGGGAATTTTAGATTGTAAATAGGATTGATTAGAGCAAGATGTTGAACCTGAATCACGGGGAACGGATTTGCGGTTAGGATAGGGATATACCTAATAGCCTTGCTTGGTTATTATACGAGAATTATTAATACGTTCTTGTTAATCCTAATTCCATAGGAATATAGGCGTTATATTAGCTTGAATAGGCGAGTAGTACTTTGGGAGAATACTACGAGTAATATTAACCATGTCAATCAATAAACTAGATAATTTAATTAGTTTGCTCCCATTGAATTCATCTCTAAGATTGCTGATTTATTTCCTTTAATTTCTTAGTTTGCTACTCTCTGTAAGCATTAAAATTTAACTGGATATTCCAAAGTCCAATTACGTGCATGAATTAAATTTAATTGGGGCAAATAGTTAATTTGGACTTTACAAATTGAATGAGTCCATTTTATTATTCTCAGGCCCGATGTCTATTTTATCTTGAGGCCCAGACTCATGCCACGTGTCAAGTGACGTGGCATGTTCAGTCAAACTCAAAGCCAATAAGATGACACTACATGTGGAATGATGTGGCAATCCCAGTCTAAAACAATAACCAATCAAGAGTTTCCAAGTATCTAAAATGACATGTCTTGTCCAATCACAAGCAAGCTTATCACATAAGTTATGTGATAAGTTCGATGACTCACATGAGCCGATCAGAATCAAGCAAAAGAGTTCATATGTAGCTGGATTGTCCATCCTCTACCATTATAAATAAAGGAGTTACATAACTCTCTAGAGACATTTGGAATCGGAGAAGAGCATTCCGCAATTAGTGAAGGCATCCACAAATAGAGAGATCAATCATCAAGTGCATAGTTCTTCAACAAAGGAGTGATCAATAGAGTTCTTCCCGGAGATCAACCCGTAACAATAAAGTGTTGCTCGACGTTCTTGGTGATTAAATACATCACAAGGAGGTCTGCATCGTCCCACATTCGAGAAAGATGCTTCTCAAGCCCTCAAATCACGGAGAATTTTAGAGAGGAGAATCAAGGGATACATAGAATTGTACTCACAAATATTTATCAATAAAATCTATTTTTTTCTTCATATTATTTTTGTTGCAGTTTATTTTTCGTACTACGAAAATTTATTGTGAATAAATTTTAGCAAGCCCAGTGGGACCAATTCTGCTCTTCATCTATACTTCTTGCAAGTTGAAAACTACAAACTTCAGATCTACTGCTACAAAGGCCTTCCGCAAGTGTGATGTCTCATGCAAAGATGCTACTGCTGCCGCATTCGCTGAGCTCAGTCATGTTGTCCCAATCACTCGAAGCAAGTTCAAGGCTAGTGTCTTAGATGGATCTGAATACTTCACCTCCTTGGAGATGGCAAAGAAGAGCAGATCTTACATGACGTCTGCAACCACAATCTTTGGGGGTAACACCCCATTCTTGCTATTTGACGAACTTTCTCAAACAACCTCCAACCTTGGTGAATTTGAGGATTCTCTAGTTTTAACAAAATTCAACGCCTTAATGAATGACGCAGCTAACATGGATGAAAAGTTTGCTATGATGGAACAGGCTATAGAAGTCTTGAAGAAATTTGTTGAAGACAAAGACCTTCAAATCGCTCAACTCATGAACAAATTGGAGGCCTATGCACCTGGAGAGTCAAGCCACGTGCCTCCTCATTCACAAACAAAAACAAAAAAAGGCTATTGAGGAATCGCTTTCCAAGTTCAGCATTCAGAAGGAAAAGCAATCCACTTCGGTTGCAGTGTTATCTGTCCAACAATTACAAGACATGATAACACACACCATCAGAGCTCAATATGGTGGACTATCACAAAGTTTGTTGTACTACTCTAAGCCTTATACTAAGAGGATTGATTGTCTAATTATGCCAACCAATTATTAACCACCAAAACTGCATCAATTTGATGGCAAAAGAAACCCAAGGCAACATATTGCCCACTTTGTCGAGACTTGTAGAAATGCTGGAACGCATGGTGACCTTTTGGTAAAATAGTTTGTTCGTTCGCTGAAAGGGAATGCATTTGACTGGTATATTGACTTGGAGCCCGAGTCCATTGATAGTTGGGAGAAACTTGAGAAGGAATTCCTCAATCGTTTTTACAGTACTCGAAGAACTGTAAGCATGATAGAGTTGACGGGCAACAAGCAAAGGAAAGAGGAGCTTGTGGTGGATTACATCAATCGTTGGAGAGCGTTAAGTTTGGACTGCAAGGATCACCTTTCAGAAATATATGCTGTGGAGATGTGCATTCAAGGAATGCACTGGGGCCTTTTGTACATCCTACAAGGGATCAAATCGCGAACTTTCGAAGAACTTGCAACGCGGGTGCACGACGTGGAGTTAAGCATCGCAAGTCATGGAATGGCATCTCCATTTGCTGATCAGAAGGAGTTCAAGAAAAATGTTGCATCAAAGCACCAAACCAAAGAATCTATGGCGGTAAAAGCAACTTCCGTGAAAGTCACGACCAAGAAAAATGTGAAGGAGGATAAGACCCCAAATCAATATCCTAAAGAGGAGAAACGTTGTCCCACCTTGAAGGAATTAGAGGCGAAGGTTTATCCATTTACAGATTCAGACGCACCCACAATCCTTGATGAATTGCTGGCCAAGAAAGTCATCGATCTCCCTGAATCAAAAAGGCTTGAGGAAATTGGTAAAGTTGGCGATCCGAAATACTGCAAGTTTCATCGCATCATTAGCCACCCTACAGGGAAATACTTTGTCTTGAAATAGAAAATCATGGCTCTTGTAAGTGAAGGAAAAATCATCATAGACATGGATGAAACAGCAGAAGCAAATCATGCAAGTATCGCGCTCAAGGAAAAGAAGTGTTCATAGTTGCAGAACGTGTCAAGCATTACCTTCTTACTATTTGGAAGTTTCGAGCCCGTTGAAGTTGATCTTCCAAGGAAAACTCTTGAAGGTTCACTAGAGCTGGACACTCAGTCCAAAGACAAAGATGATGAGAGTTGGACTCTAGTCACTCACAAGAAACGAAAACATCAAGCAGTTTTGAGGCTACGACTTCCTAAGCCAAGAGCAAAAATAAGCGATGTGGATAAGCTACAACCACCAAGAATTATCAAATCTTCTATTAGCAAGAATATTAACGGTGCCTTATCGCCGAAGTTCTGAAAGCCCATCACATTGCATGAATTCTTTTCTGGAAAATTCCTTCATGGAGGTCACGTTGGTGCAACTCATGTAGTTTCTAGTACTGATGAAACAAAGGAAAGAAACGATGAGCTTGCTCTAATGAAAACACAAGAACATCATGATAACGGAAAAGTTGCCACATGTTGTGCAACAATTTCCTTCACAGATGATCACTTGCTGATAGGGTCTAAGCCACATAACAAACCTTTGTTCATTGTAGGGGCCATTTGGGAACAACATCTCAATTGCATACTTGTTGATGATGGTTCGGTTGTCAACATCATGCCAAATATGGTGCTAAAAAAGCTTGGTATCTCTATCGATGAGCTATCCAAAAGTAACCTAACAATCCAAGGTTTCAACCAAGGAGGACAACGAGCCATAGGTATGATCTGCATAGGATTATCCATTGGTGAGATGAAGTCAAACACCTTGATTCACGTCATAGATGCTAAAACATCATACAACTTTTTGCTTGGACGTCCTTGGATTCATGAGAATGAGGTGGTATCA
Source organism: Nicotiana tabacum (assembly GCF_000715075.1). Lineage (NCBI taxonomy): Eukaryota > Viridiplantae > Streptophyta > Magnoliopsida > Solanales > Solanaceae > Nicotiana > Nicotiana tabacum. The sequence continues at coordinate 53,418,517 of NC_134092.1, read as the reverse complement.
TCTACTTTGCATCAATGTCTGAAGTATAGAAAAGATGGAGAGATAGTCAAAATTGATGCAAACATCAATCCTTTCACTGAAATAGAGTCATACTTTGAAGATGAAAAATTCTATCTAGGTTCTTGAGAACCGAGTGTGGAGAAACCATCATCGGTTGAAAAGGCTGATGATAATTCAAAAGCAAAAAATGAGGCCCAATTGACTGCTGTCAGGAAAACGGAAGAAATCTCCATTAAGCTATCATCATCTGAAAGTGACATACAGACGAAGATTGATAAGGAGCATCCGGTTTTTCGCTATGTGCCGCGCGAGCGTTGAAAGAAAGGACAACCTCTATTAGAATAATGTACTGCAAAGAAGAAAATGAGTCATATAGCGATACAAAATTTGAAGGAGCATATGACCGTCTTAGTTGCACAAATCCCATCCGTGACTTATGAGTCTGCTAAAGGCAATTTACAATATGATAAAATAAAAAGGCACTTTGATACTAAGGCCTTCATACTGCTTGAAAAGTCTGGTTACGACTTCTCCAATCTATCAATACTAGGAGAACTCAAAGACGAAGTCACTGCTGAAAAGATACACGGGCTCAATGAGTCCCAAATGAAGTTGAGAAAGCAAGGGCACTACGTCGCCACTGCAAAGTTTGGGTTGGGATTCAGTTTGGCAGAGCCTCTTCGAATTTCATCTAAGAGAAGCAAAGAGATAGCTTCATCACAACACACCTCGGTATAGGAGATGAAGGAATTTAAGGGCAAGAAAATAAAACAACGGGCTTCAGTGTTTGATCGCATTGGAGGCTTAACCCCTCGGGTCTCGGTTTTTGAAAGGCTAAGTCACAAAGGTGAATGTGTATCTTACAAATATCTAAAGGAAGTTTCCACTACCTCAAAGACCTCCGTCTTTTGTCGCCTAGGAACCACAAGGAAGTCACAATCTAGAAAGATACTGTCAAAACATAAGGAGCAAGTCCATGAGGAGCGGGGTCATTTTGAAGTTGTAGCTGACAAAGAAATCTGTAGTGCTTTCCCATCATGTATGAAGAGGAAGACTATTTTGTCAATATCCACAGATGGTCTACTGAAGGTGCAAAGGAGAACCATTGTTTACACTTGCCAGTCTCGTAAAGAAGCAGAGAAAGAGAAAGAAGCCATGCCGACCATCCAAGGAAGTCAAAGAGAAAAGTCAAACTTTGTGGAAACATCCTATCACATAACTGTGGAAGATAGCCCATGCCTTGACGTTGATAGTAAAGTACACGAGGCTTCCCCTCAACTAGAAGATGGCGGGCAATCAACTGTGGATGAGCTTAAGGAACTCAATTTAGGCACTTCAAAATATCCGCGCCCCACTTTCATTAGTGCACTTTTTACGCCTCAGGAGGAGGAGGAATACTCCAACTTATTGGCCGAGTACAAATATGTATTCGCTTGGTCGTATAAAGAAATGCCTGGTCTTAGTCCTAAGGTAGATGTTCATCATTTAGGGATCAAAAGTGGGGCATGCCCTGTGAAGCAATCACAACGCATGTTTCGACCCGAGCTAGTACCACAAATTGAAGTCGAAGTCAACAAGCTCATCGAGACGGAATTTATTCGAGAGGTGAAGTACCCATCATGGATATCGAATATTGTACCTGTCAAGAAGAAGAATGGTCAAATACGTGTTTGGGTTGACTTTTGAGACCTAAACAAGGCATGTCCGAAAGATGACTTTCTGCTACCAATTATTGAACTCATGGTTGATGCTACAACAGGGCATGAAGCTATGTCATTCATGGATGAGTCCTCTGAATACAATCAAATCAGAATGTCTCCAAACGATGAAGAGTGTACTGCTTTCTGAAGTCCAAAAGGGATATACTGCTACAAAGTGATGCCCTTCGGTCTGAAGAATGTTGGTGCCACCTACCAATGCACGATGCAAAACATCTTTGGCGACATGATTCATAAGAGGGTTGAATGCTATGTCGATGACTTGGTGGTGAAGACGAAGAGTAGGTGTTACCACCTTGAAGACCTTCGAATTATTTTTGAAAGGTTAAGAAAATTTGACCTGAAGATGAATAAACTCAATTGTGAATTTTGGAGTTACCTCAGGAAAGTTTCTTGGCTTCATTGTGCGTCATCGTGGAAGTGAATTTGATCCCGCAAAGATTGACACCATTCAGAAAATGCCGGAGCCGAAGAACTTGAGGGAGCTTCGAAATCTCCAAGGAAACTTAGCATTCATCCGGAGATTCATCTCTAATATGACGGGACGATGTCAACCCTTCAATCATCTATTGAGGAGGGACATCCCTTTTCATTGGGATCAGTCATGTCAAAATTCTTTTGAAAGCATCAAAAGATACTTGCTGAATCCATATGTGTTAGGGGCGCCAATGTTTGGGAAGCCATTGATACTCTACATCGCGACAGAAGAACGTTCACTTGGAGCACTACTTGCTCAAGAGAATGAGGAAGGAAAGGAACAAGCCTTGTACTACCTCAGTAGAACTCTAATAGGAGCTGAGTTGAACTATACGTCTGTTGAGAAAATATGCTTAGCATTACATTATGCGATAAAGAAGCTAAGGCATTATTTTGAAGCATACACCATCAAACTCATCTCTCGAGTAGATTCCGTGAATTTTGTGATGACTCGACCTATTCTTTTTGGACGCCTATAAAGATGGTCCATATTGTTTAACCAATATGAGATCACATACACATCTCAAAAGGCTGTGAAAAGATAAGCACTAGCCAATTTTCTAGCTGATCACCCTCTTCCGGTGGAATGGGAGCTTTCTGATCAGTTTCTAGATGAAGATGCTTTGTTCATTGAAGAATTGCCACCATGGACAATGTTATTTGATGGATCTGCACATCGTAACGGTGTGGGGGCAGGTGTTGTGTTGATCTCTCCATAAAGACAAGTCATGCCATTCTCCTTTGTTTTAGGTAAAACATGCTCCAATAATACCGAAGAGTACCAAGCTTTGATCGTTGGTCTCGAAATGGCATTAAACATGAAGATTCTACAGTTAGAGATCTACGATGACTCTAAGCTGATCATCAACCAACTTTTGGGGAGTTACGAGGTAAAAAAGGAATTTCTCTTGCCATACCATCAATATGCTTCTGGTTTACTTGAAAGATTCAACCAAGTGTTCTTAAACCATGTCCCAAGAGAAGAAAATTGCAAGGCTGATGCTTTGGCTAACTTGGCCACGATGATGGCACTTGGAGAGAATGAGTCAACAAAGGTATATGTACGTCATCGATGGATTATTCCTAGACTTCTTGATCCTCAAATCAACGAAATCCATCATACGTCTGTTCGATTGATTGAAGAATAAGACTGGAGGCAACCACTAATAGATTACCTTGAACATAGAAAGTTACCTGAGGATCTGCGACAAAGAACAAACATCAAACGAAGAGCACCACGATTCATGTTCTATAAGGGGACATTGTTTCACCGCTCTTTTGAAGGACTATTCTTGCGATGTCTTGACAAAGAAGAAGCCCGCCAAGCAATGGAGGAAGCACATTCTGGCTCATGTGGAGCACACCAATATGGTCCCAAGCTCCATTTTCGCATCAAGAGGATGGGCTACTACTAGACGACAATGGTGAAGGATTGCATGGAGCATGCTAAAAGATGTCAAGCGTGTCAATTTCATGCCAACTACATCCACCAACCTCTAGAGCCTCTTCATCCAACTGTAGTTTCATGACCTTTTGATGCATGTGGACTTAATGTTGTTGGACCACTTCCAAAGTCATCAAAGGGACATATGTATATATTGGCCTTTATGGACTACTTCTCTAGATGGGCTGAAGCTGTTCCACTCAAGGAGGTGAAAAAGGAAACTGTTTTCAATTTTATCAAGTTATATATAATTTTTAGGTATAGCATACCAAGATACATAATCACGGATAATGGAACGCCATTTGACAATAAGCTCACGAAGAGTTTGTGCGAGAAGTTCGGTTTCAAGCAACATAAGTCTTCAATGTATAATGCACCCGCCAACGGCCTTGCTGAAGCTCTTAACAAGACACTTGGTAACCTTTTGAAGAAAGTTGTTGCAAAGAACAAGAGAGACTGACATGAGAAAATTGGTGAGGCTTTGTGGGCATACCAGACAACCTTCAGAACTTCTACACAATCAACTCCTTTTTGTGGGCATTCCAAAAAGAATGCTCAACTTCGCCTATGTGATGACCCGATAGGTCATTTTGAGTTTTAGACTTTATTTACATGTTATGAGACCTCGACTAGCTCCGTAGTGTTCCTCGATTTGCGTTTGCAGTCCATGTCTTGTTCTAGAAAGTTTCTATGTGGAAAATTTAAGAAAATATGAAATCTTGCCTTAAAACTCATTTGAGTTGACTACGGTCAACACTTTGTGTAAACGGACCCGGATCAGTATTTTAACGGTCTCGGTGGGTTTATATCATAATTTGGGACTTGGGCGTATGCCCGAAATTGAATTCGGAAGTCCCTAACTTGATTTGACATAATTTGTTGAAAACTAGTAATTTGAAGTTTAAAGAATTCCTAAGTTTGACCGAAAGGTTGACTTTGTTGCTACTGGGTTCGGATTTTGGTTCCAGAACTTAAAATAAGTTCATTTTACCATTTATGACTTGTATGCAAAATTTGGTGCAAAACGGAGTTGATTTGACGTGATTATACGTATGGTTGTAAATTTGCATGTTCTTGAGTTTCTTTAAAAAGTTTATACATTTTGATATCCGATTCGTAATTCTAGGTGTAATTTTGGTATTTTGATTGTACGAGCGAGTTTGTATGATAATTTTAGACTTGTGTGGATGTTTGGTTTGGAGCCCCGAGGGCTCAGATGAGTTTCAGATGTGTTTCAGAGAGTTTATAGGAGTTCAGATTTTTCCTGGTGCTCAGATCTCGCATTAGCGAGAAAATGGTCGCATTAGCGACAGCCGCATTTGCGAGCTTCATGATCGCATTTACGAAGAGCACAGTGGCCTGAAGAGTTCGCATTTGCAAACTCCCAATCGCATTTGTGATAATGGCCTGGCCTGGGTATTGGTCACATTTGCGATCACTAGGATCACTTTTGCGGATTGTCCATGTTCGCATTTGCGAACAAATCATCACAAAGAGGTGTGAGATTCCTTACATTTGTGATGGACCAGGTCATATTTGCGACTGGACAAATAGTTGAGGGACGAGAGTTTTAGCCTCATTTTCATATTTTGGAACCCTAGGCTCGGTAGGAGGCGATTTTGAAGAAGAAATTTCATCTATAAACTTTGGGTGAGTGATTCTAATATATTTCTAATCCTATTCCATCAACTTATCTTAGATTTTAACATCAAAATCATGTGAATCAAAGTAAAAATTTGTGAAACATTGTCATGTTTTTGAAAAATAAGAAATCGAGTTTTGAGAGTCGATTTGGACTCGAATTTTAAAACTAATCACATATATGAACTCGTGGGGTCATGAATAGTCGGAATCTACCATTGTACCCAGATTTTGACCGCTGGATTGACTTTTGTTGACTTTTTGGAAAAAAATGTAAAGATCTTAACTTTATCTATTGTAAATGATTTCCCTAGCATTGTTTGATAATATTGAGTCGATTTTGGTTAGATTCGATTGGTTTGGAGGCAAATTTTAGAAGAAAGGCCCCGGTTGAGCTTTGATTTGATTGCGGAGCGAGGTAAGTGTTGGGTCTAACCTTGATTTGAGGGAATTACGAACCCTTAAACTATATGTTATATGAATTACGTGTGTAACGGCGTATATGCGAGGTGACGAGTGTATATACACTGTCAAAATAATTATTTCTATGTCTTTCTCGTATTTCATGAATTATCTCACCCCATGCCTTAACTGTTACATGATTTAATTGCTTTCTATGCCGTAATTTGTTACTTGTCATTAATTATTCTTGTATTGAATTGTTCGTTCCTTCCATGACTTCGTGATTAATTTCTACTTGCCTTAATTGTCTTACTTGCACACTTTAATTGTCACGTACTTGACTTGTTTTGTTGCTTTTATATTATTTGTAGCATTTTGTTGATTAGTACGCGATTCCTTTATTGCTTTGCTTTCATATTCCTTAATTGTAGAGGTTATTGTAAGTTGAGCTATTGAATGATTGATTTTATTGAAAATATTTGTGGATCGGGTTGCACGCTGCAACAATTGTGATATGATGGAATAAGGGAGGATTTTGATATTGATTATAGTGATATGGTGGGATCGGGTTGCGCACCGCAACAGTTGTGAATGTAATACTTGAAATTGATAAATTGTGATATGGTGAAATAAGGGAGGAATATGACATTGATTATGATGATATAGTGGGATCGGGTTGCGCGCTGCAACAGATTTTATATGTGATTCTTGATATTGATAAATGAGATTATGGTGGAATAAGGGAGGATTGTGTGTGTACACGGTGGGATCAAGTTGCGTGCCACAACGGATTCTGTATGTTGTGCTCATTGTGTTATTGTATTAGTTTTCAACCTTTTATATGATATTTTGAGGTCTGATATTCTGGATTCTCTAGTTGTGAAGCTTGGGCTCATTTTCATAAATTAACTACTTTACCGTCATTTCCTGTTTCTTTCCCTGTTATTATTATTATTACTACTGCGTACATGTTATTGTAAGTGACCCACCTTAGCCTCGTCATTACTTCGTCAACGTTAGGCTCGACACTTATAGAGTACATGGGGTCGGTTGTACTCATACTACACTTTGTACTTCTTGTGCAGATTTTGGAGTCGGTCCTAGCGGCGATCAGTAGATTGCTCGGATCCGGTGCTTGACAGAGACTTGAGGTACAACTGCACAACGTTCACAGCCCTGAAGTCCCCTTCTACATTACCCTAGCTGTTTATTTCAATTCAGACAGTTATGCTTTCATTCGGACTATTATTTGTAGTACTCTAGACGCTCGTGTATTCGTGACACCAGTTTTGGGATTTGTATTTGGATATCGCCGTTTATCAGATTTATATACTTATTTCAGTTTATTTAGCTTATTGGTTTTTATTTGATTTGAATTGTTTAAAATGTCTAAAAACTATATCTAACATTGGCTTGCCTAGCAAGTGAAATATTAGGCGCCATCACATCCCCGAGGGCGGGAATTCCGTATCGTGACAAGTTGGTATCGGAGCACTAGGTTGCCTAGGTCTCACGAGTCATGAGCAAGCTTAGTAGAGTCTGGAGGATCGGTACGGAGACGTCTATACTTATCTTCCTTCACTTCTTTCCTTCTCTATTGTGCGGTTTTATTCTATCATTGATGATTGAACCATTCTATTCTTATTCTCTCGTAGATGGTGAGAACACACACAACATTTGTAGCCGGACAGAAGCCAGAGCCCCCTATGACAGCTACTACTAGGGGCAGAGGCCGAGGCTGAGGTCGAGCCGGGCCGAGGCAGAGGCAGAGCTCAGCCTAGAGCTCGAGCGGTAGCACCCGCAGTGGAGCCTCAGATTGATCATGAGGAGGAGGTTCCATCCCAGACCGTACCCTTCAGACCAGCTCAGGTCCCGGAGGGGTTCATAGCCACTCCAGTGCTTCAGGACGCTCTAGTCCGCTTGGTGGGCCTTATGGAGAGTGTGGCCCAGACCGGTAGATTTCCAGTGGCACCAACCGTATCTCGAGCTGGGGGAGGAGCACAGACTCCCGCTACTCACACCTTGGAGTAGGCGGCTCCCCTGTATCAGACTCCAGCAGACCAGCCAGTTGGGGTGGTTCGGTCGGTTATTGCGGCACAAGCCGGTAATAAGCCCGCTATGTCTTCTGAGGCCTTGTTGAGGTTGGATAAGTTTACCAAGCTCTTCCCTATTCATTTCAGCGGTGCACCTTCTGAGTACCCACATGATTACATGGATCGTTTGCCACGAGGTGTTGTACAACATGGGTATTGTTGAGAACAATAGGGTCGACTTTGTAGTGTTTTAGATGACTGGTTCTGCCAAGAAATAGTGGAGAGATTATGTGTTGACTAGACCAGCTAGTTCGCCTGCACTTAACTGGGATCGATTTTCACAGCTATTTTTAGAGAAGTTCATTCCTGTCACTCTGAGAGAGGATTACCGCAGACAGTTTGAGCATCTTCAGCAGGGTAGTATGACTGTTATCCAGTATGAGAGGGAGATTTCCATGCCATTGTTTTACTCCCTACTGAGAGGGAGAGAGTGAGGAGATTCATTGATGGGCTCACTTTCACTATCAGGCTACAAATGGCCAAGGAGACTAGAGATGATATTTCTTTTCAAAGGGCTGTAGATATTGCTAGACAGATTGAGATGGTTTGTGGTCATGAGAGGGGGCCGATGTCTGATAGGAGGCCTCATCATTTTAGTAGTTTAAGTGATGCCTCATCTGGAGGCATGGGTACTTTTGGTAGAGGCCATCCTCCCAGGACATTTTAATCAGCGCTTCAGGCATCCCATAGTGCTTCGGGTAGTCGTGGTCCATATGTATCTCATCCTAGACTAACTTCAAGAAATTGTTGCAGCCATTAAGAAAGGAATTTTGTCAAGAAATATTTCGGCTTTGAAGATATCTGAATTTCCTTTCCAATGGGGAAAATGACTTGCAAATTCGATGTTCATGGCTCAAGAGATGATTTTGTAGGCAAGAGTCCGCGAAGCTGGGAAGCAAGTGTGGCAGACATTAGGAGCGATTTCAAAATATTATTGCAGCCAACCTAAAAGGGAGATCGTATATGATATCTTCAGGTGTTGCAGGAATAGTAGTTATCTTTCCAATGGAGCAGACGAATCATGATTTGGACGTTCCTAGCTCAAGATATGAAATTTTCGACGAGAGTGCGTGAAGCTGGATCCCAAGTGCGGCAGACATCAAAAGCAACTTCAAAATATTATTTCGGCCAATTTGAAGGGAATTCTACTATGAAATTTTCAGATTTTATAGATGTTCGAGTTTTCTTTCTAATGGCGCAAACGACTCGCAATACAGACACTCCTAGCTCGAGATATCAATTTATCAATAGGACGTATAATGCCGTGAAGTCAAAACGGCAGACAAGTGCATCAGTTTCAGAAATTTATTCCCGCGTTTTCTAATGGAATTTGGCCCTAAATATTTGATATGTTGCAGTGTATGAAGTTCTAATCCTTCAGAATCAAACAGATTATAATTGGAGCACTCCGATCTCGAGATAAGGATCTTTTGGTAAGATTGTACAGTGCTGCAAAGTCAAAATGTTGAACATGTGTATCGGTTTCACAAAAACAAATATTGCGGCCAATCCTCAAGGAACTTGGCTGTAAATTTTGATAGGTTGCGTCCCTTCGAGTTCCAATTCTTTAGGGAGAAGAGGCTTGTGATTTCATTGCACCTATATCAAAGGACCGATCCAAGTAGTGTCAATTTTGCCAAGACGCACGAATGAGATGCACCACACGCTCGCTTGCAAAGAAGAATACAGTCGCTCCAACTTCAAGCCTCCTCTGCGCCAATCCACAAGGATGGGATGTGCCATGTGCTCGCTCTCCAAGGATGGAATACAGTCAGTCCAACTCCAAGCTTCTTTCTGGCCACGCCGCAAGGAGGGGATGCACCTGATGTACTCTCTTGAAAACCTGCAAAAATAAGAAAAGATTTCGGAGACCTCGGAGCAAACAACACGAAACTTCTATGGATATGGATAGTATCATGATGCTTCAGATCGACTTATGGATATCGGTGCTAACGACACGATGGTTTTGATTCCACATGATTGATTGGCGCCAACATGCATGAAGCTTCAGTTTGGCAGTGAATATCGATGCCCATGGCAGGACACTTTATTTCGACATGGTAAGCATTGTGCCCTAGGTTTCAACTTATCATTGGTAATTACGGATGCCAAGGACACAAAATATTGAGCCCTTTGCAAGTCAGATGTTGAAAAGAAGCCATCGACAATAGAAGAAGCACAACTTCATTCCTAAATTATTGCATGGCGCGCGCTTGGTTGCTTCTAGTTCTCTTTTCTGCCTGTTTAGATTAAGCGATCTGCTGCATAAACAAAAGGGGAGAGAGCAAGTCATGATTTAACAAAAAATTAAGGAGATAAGAACAAAAAAAAATGAAAGAAAGGGCGAGTGCAAGCAGTTCGTGAAAACAATTGTAGATGGAAAAAGCTCTAGTATCAGTTTTGGTGCTTCGACCTAGTTAGACAGAGGAACTTGATATTCAGTTATGATGAAAACTAGTTGGCTTAGTCCTCTTTGTATAGGCATCGCACGAAGAGTTCACCTTTTAAACGGAAAAGAAAGAGTTATCGGACTGAAGTTAATTATCTCGTGGACAAGTTGGACTAAGTTGAAGAAAGAAGATTTTGTGTGCGAGTAAAACACAAATTGGCAACTCGTTATGTGTAAATTGCAATTAATGTCCAAACACGAATTTAAGGTAGGTGAGTTATGTGGCTTCTCTTAATGTTTGGACTTAGTCATTCTTTCCAAGAAGAATTGGATTAAAATAATAATTCAAGTCAAAGATGGAATTACTTTGATCTATTGTCCTTAAGAAGATATTGAATTGATCTTCTAACTAGAGAAGGAAAATGTTATAAGCAGCTCCTTCCTTAATTAAGCAGGTTTACCTAAGTGATTATTTTGGAGGATTTTACATGGAAGAAATTTCAGTTTTGATATTTCCGTGCTTCACTTCGAAGGAGATGTGTGCAATTAAGTTCAAAAGAGGCTTTTGTTGAAAAAATAATAATTGTCTTACTGGTACTTCAAGTCTCGTCTTTGGTAGTAATGAGCTTACACCTCGACAAGCCTTAAAGTAGGGGGCATCTGTAAGTATTAAAATTTAATTGGATATTCCAAAGTCCAATTACGTGCATGAATTAAATATAATTGGGGCAAATAGTTAATTTGGACTTTACAAATTGAATAAGTCCATTTTATTATTCTCAAGCCCAATGTCTATTTCATCTTAAGGCTCAGACTCATGCCATGTGTCAAGTGACGTGGCATGTCCAGTATAACTCAAAGACAATGAGATGACGCCACATGTGGAATGATGTGGCAATCCTAGTCTAAAATAGTGACCAATCAAGAGTTTCCAAGTGTCTAAAATGACATGTTTTGGCCAATCACAAGCAAGCTTATCACATAACTTATGTGATAAGTTCGATGACTCACACGAACCAATCAAAATCAAGCAAGAGAGTTCATATGTAGCTGGACTGTCCATCCTCTACCATTATAAATAAAGGGGTTACATAACTCTCTAGAAACATTCAGAATTGGAGAAGAGCATTCCGCAATTGGTGAAGGCATCCACAAACAGAGAGATCAATCATCAAGTGCATAGTTCTTCAACAAAGGAGTGATCAACAAAGTTCTTCCCGGAGATCAACCCGTAACAACAAAGTGTTGCTCGATGTTCTTGAAAATTAAATACATCACAAGGAGGTCTGCATCGTCCTACATTCGAGAAAGACGCTTCTCAAGCCCTCGAATCACGGAGAATTATAGAGAGGAGAATCAAGGAATTATAATGACCCGGCCGGTCGTTTTGAGAATATTATCCATGATCCCCTATTTATTGCCCCCTATACTTTCATTTTTTGTTGTTATGTGACTTTCCAGGGAGCTTGGTGTCGGGTTCGGGTGAGTTTCGGAGTGAAATAGGACACAAAGTCCCTAAAAAATGAAAGTTTAAGTCGTAGGAATTGACCGTAGTTTGACTTGTGTGAAGACGACTGTGAAATGGAGTTTCGATGGTTCCAATAGTTTTGTATGGTGATTTTGGTCTTAGGAGCATGTCCGGACGTTGATTTGGAGGTCCGTAGGTTATTTCGGCGTGAATTGGCGGAAATTGGAAATTGGTGGAATTTTTGGGAAGTTTGACCAGGAGTGGACTTTTGATATCGGGGTCGGATTCCAATTTTGGAAGCTGGAATAGGTCCGTAATGTCAATTATTACTTGTGTGTAAAATTTTGGGTCAATCAGACGTGATTTGATAGGTTTCGGCATCGGATGTAGAAGTTAGAAGCTCTAAAGTTTATTAGGCTTGAATCGATGCGCAATTCGTGTTTTTATCATTGTTTGATGTGGTTTTTGGCCTCGAGTAGGTCCTTTATGTGTTTTTGAACTAGTTGGTATACTCAGACGGGGTCCCGGTGTCCCCGTGTGTGATTCGGATCGATATCAGATCAATTGTTGGACTTGTGCAAATAATGAAGCTCCTAGCTTCTGGTGTAATCGCACCTGCGGAGGTTATGACCGAAGGTGCGGACTCGCACGTGCACTTGAGGGAACGCAAAAGCGGACATGGCAGACCAGGTAGGGGCTCGCAGATGCGGACAATGTTCCGCAGAAGCGGCTTCGCTTCTACGGTGAGGAGATGCGCAGGAGCGGCTAAGGTCGCAGGTGCAAAACATTTGTTGCAAGCGCGAGGGCACAGGTGCGACCCTATGCTCACAGAAGCAAACTCTATGGATTAAGTGAAATCCGCACCTACGATGACCTTTCCGCAGGTGTGGAGCCGCATATGCGGCAGTAAGGTCGCATGTGCGACATAACTGGGCAGAAAATGGGAAAAATAGAGGGTTTGATCTCATTTTCATTTTGGGACTTTGAGAGCTCGGATTGAGGCGTTAATTTGAGTGATTTTCAGAGGGATTCTTGGGGTAAGAGTTTCTAACTCATTTTTGATTAATTTTCACTAATCTATCTTCGATTTCTTCATTTAATTAAGGATTTGGGTTGAAAGATCTAGGGAAAAAGGTGTAAAGTTCTTAGACCAAATTCTTGAGTTTTGAAAGGCCAAATGAGTTCGAATTTGGATAATTCTTGTATGGTTGGACTCAATATCGAATAGGTGTTCGAATTTATAATTTTGGTCGGGTTCCGAGACGTGAGCCCGGGTCAACTTTTTGGGGCTTTTTTTTCCAATTCTTGCTAAAGTCATAATTTCATTATTTAGATTAGTTTTCTATAGTTATATTTATACTATGTAATTGTTTTTGGATAGATTTGAGCAGTTCGGAGTCAGAAAATCGAGGGAAAAACCTTCTTATTGATTGATTGAGCGAGGTTTGAGGTAAGTTACTTGTCTAACATTGTGTGGGGGAAATTCCCCTTATGATTTGGTACTATTATGGTAATTTGCAATATGTGAAGGCCGTGTACGCGAGGTGACGAGTGCGTACTCGGGCTAAATGTTGAAAATCCGGGTTTTTGCTAAGTAGTTTCCTTTTATTTCCTTAATTGAGTTACTCTAGCATGTGTAATCATCATGCTTAGCCTAATATCATATTTCTACGTGTCTTATCTCTTACTTGCAATTTGTACAACATGCTTAGTTGAATTACCTACTTCCTTGATTCCGTATTCATTATTTAACTGTGGGATTCTTTGCTTTAAATATCATTGTTTCATTTGTTATGTTTTGGTTTTCGTGATTATTGTTGAGGTGATTATTTGGTTGTGGCACGAGGTTTTTGCCGTGCGGATTATTATTGTGGCACGAGGTTTTTGCAGTGTGGGTTATTATTGTGGCACGAGGTTTCTACCGTGCGGATTATTATTGTGGCATGACATTTCTGCCGTGCGGGTTATTACTGTGGCACGGGGTTTCTGCCATGCGGTTGTTATTATAAGGAAATATTGTGAGATATTTACTTTTGGGACTACGAGGCGGTACCTTGGGAGTGCCCCTGTTGATTTCATCTACTTGCTGTATTGTTTGTTGTTGTTGTTGTTCCTTAACTTGTAAGATTCTTGCTTCCTTACGTGTTGTATTTGTCTTCTTGATTCCGTATTGTTACCTTCCATAAATTTCTATTATTACACTTCCCTGTCACTTTATTATATCATTATATCTTCTTCCTTGTTTCTTATTATTTCCAGTAGGGCCCTGACCTGACCTCGTCACTACTCTACTGAGGTTAGTCTTGACACTTACTGGGTACTGTTGTGGTATACTCATACTACACTTCTGCACATGTTTTTGTGCAGATCCAGGTATATCCTATCAGCCTCGATATTAGAGTGTTGTGCTGCTGCTTGGAGACTTCAAGGTACACCTGCCCGTGCCCGCAGGCCTCGGAGTCCTCTTCTATCCTGTCTTTTCCTTGTTTCTTTATGTTTTGATAGAGAGTGATGTTTAGCATATTTGCAACATTGTATCTAGAGCTTGTGACTTATATCGACCGGGTTTTGGGAGTTGTATACACTTTGAGTTACAATTTTTACTTTATACAATTGCTGACGTTTGAGCTTTTAGATTATTATTTCAAGTATTCTGCATGCTTGTTAAGCTTACCTAGTCTTAGAGATAAGGTGCCGTCACGACATCCTAAGGAGGAAAATTGGGGTCGTGACAGGAATACATAGAATTGTTCTCACAAATATTTATCAATAAAATCTATTTTTTTCTTTATATTATTTTTGTTGCAGTTTATTTTTCGTACTAAGAAAATTTATTGCGAACACTCTCGGTTAGTTGTAGTTAAATAATCCCGCTTTAGAAAATTGCTTGAATAGATTAATTGTGTTAGTTTAATTTAGTTGATAGTTAATTACAAGTACTCGTGGGAACGATACTCTACTTATCAATTTATTACTTGTCGACCGCGTATACTTGCGTGTGCATTTTGGAGCAACAGATTTTTGGCGCCGTCGCCGGGGATTTAGAAATTAGCTATTTTTCTAGATTAGACGTTTACTTTTATATTTACAATTTTTTTTTTGTAAATATAATTTATTTTTATAATTATTTGATATTTTCTCTTAGTGTGTTTCAAGTTCTCTTAGCATGACATCTGGGGATAAATTATAAGGAGGTAAGATTATTGATGAAGACGCTTGGTTGACGGAAGACTTCTATGGCCCATATTTTTGGGCTTGTCATGACCTGACCTCTTGAAATTCTGCATTTGAATATGGGAGTGAGGGTTGGTGTTGTAACAAATATTATCGATTAAGGGAATATGCGAAAGGGCGTTGTTTACTTACAACGTTAGTGAATGATTGATCTAAGGAGAGAGTTGATCTTGCACAAGAAATTGACAGGTTTGGCTTGGTTGTGCGTAACCTGGATGCAGATTTGAGAGCAAAGTTTAATGCGTGTAACACCCAACAATTTAATGATGAGTTGTGTGAAACTGAAAAATATCTTCTAGGCCAAATTGAGGAGCTAAAACAAGAATACCAATCACTGGACCATATTCTTGTTGATGATGCAGAGGTTGAGAGAGTATATATTATTGAGGATGTAAAAGATAATACAGTTTTAGAGCTTAGGTGTGTTGGTTCTCATTCTAAATATTTTTCTACATTATGGTTGGGTGGAGACATATATATCGAGCCTTTGGAGAGATGTATAGATGAAGAACAAGACCATTACATTCTAAAATTTGCCACACCAAAAAGACAAAACGACATACCTCACTTAAGGGCCAAGAAGTGCAAGATGCGATATCTATTGCCTGGTTCCTTTATTTTCACATCACCGGCCCAGGAATGTGATAGAAAAATTGATGCAAAATTGGGGGCGCAATTCATATCCTCAAAGTGGAAAGAAAAGTGGTGAAGTGGTGCAAGTCGTGCCACGACTATAAATAAGGCGTTTATTGGAAGGCAACCCAACACTATTGTTTCTTTTTTATTTTATTATGTTATTTTTTGTAGTTTTGTTTTTGTATTTTGTAGGAGTAGGAGCATGGAGTCAAAGCCAATAGGCGGTGAAAAATCGAGCAGGTGGATGGAACTAAGTGTGGGGCGCCCACACAATGGATCATAACTGGGAGAAGTCTGAGTATCTCATGAGCTGCTAATGCTTCAGTCTTTGACCTACAATGGAGTCTCTTTTACCTTCTTGTTATTTATTGTATGCGTTAAGGGCAATGCATAATTCTAAGTATGGGGTGAGGAGATTGTCTGGGTGATTTTTTTCTGTGTTATCCTTGTTTAGTTGTAGTACTCTTTATTAGTGTACTAGTTTTTGAAAAGAAAAAAAAAATTGAAAAAAAAAACAAAAATTGAGAATTTTTTTAATTATAAAACTTGGACTTTTCCCGACGATGGATTTTGTGGACAAATTTCTTGAGGGATTAAGGTCCAATAAAAAAAAAAAATTTCTTTTTGTTTCTAGTTGGTTCTAGTTAGGTAATAATTCCCCTTGGTTTTTCTTTTTGCATCGGTTCTTTTCTAAGGGATGTAACTTGAACCGGGTAAACTTTTTATTTTTTAGGATTAAAATTTTTTTAGGAGTAGTAAAAGAGGGAGAAGAAAAACCGTTGTGACTTGTTTGATACTAGCATATGTAGGCCTGAGCTTGAGTAGTACTTTTCTCTGAGTGCTTGAGTAATGAATAAAATAGTTGACTTTCTGACACCTAAGCTCAAGGTTGTGACTCTGTATATAGCTTATTTTTATTTATTTTTCATTATGATCCTGTCTGTCTTAGAGTAGAATTGATCCATATTGATTGATACTTGTGCCATGTGGGGTGAGGGTTCCTTACATATATTTCATATTCTGTATCTTAGTCTAGAACTTGCCCTGCATGTTATTGAAGCGAAATAAAAGTGTTGCACTGTTTAGAAGATGATAATAGGCTTTCTTTGATTTGTCTTGTAAATTTTAGCCTTTTCAGATATTGTACCACTAGCTAGCCCTTTGAGCCTGTAGCCTTTTGTTTGAAAGCCATATTTTTACCTTGATTCTTTTGTTGGATCCCTAGTTTTGCACCCTACTTTCTTGAGCACTGTTGCTTAGACCGTGATATTAATTGATAAATTTGAAGAAACTGATGATTAAGTGAAAAATGATGACCAACGATAGTTGAAAAGTGATGAAAAAGCCCTCTTGAAAAGAACGTGACATGAAAAAAAAGAGAATGAAAGAAATTGCTTTAAAAAAATGAAACGTTCTTGATATGAGGAAAATACTTGTGAAATAATAGATGAAGAGAGGGCTGAAAAATAAATTAAGAGATAAAAATAATGGATGATGAAATCTAGAAAGTGCAAAGTGCTTAGGGAAGTATAAGTTACTATTATATAGTTCTCCTACCAGTCCCCTAGCCAACATTACAACCTGTTAAAGTCCTATTTGATTCTATTCGAGCATACTTAATTAGTAGAA
This sequence comes from Nicotiana tabacum, assembly GCF_000715075.1. Classification (NCBI taxonomy): domain Eukaryota; kingdom Viridiplantae; phylum Streptophyta; class Magnoliopsida; order Solanales; family Solanaceae; genus Nicotiana; species Nicotiana tabacum. Next base: position 53,401,386 of record NC_134092.1, on the reverse strand, counting down.
ATGTACATAATGGTCAAGCCTATGGTTCTTTGTGCATACATGTGAATTCGTTTGTGAGTGCGAGAGTTGTTCTTTGATGCTAAGTCCTTAAATTATATTCATTCCTTGATTCGAGTGTATGGACTATTTATTCTTGTGAGGGAACTTGTTTCATGATAGATATGTGATGTTATTAGCTTTATTTGACAGAGTAGGTGAACGAGCTTAAATTTGATGAGTTAGAGTCCGTCTCTGAGGCTAGGAGATTAGAAATTTGTTGTTTTTTTGTTGACTTGTATATCTTGCACAATGATTAGGAAGTGTATAGCTCATGGTTTGAGTTGCTATAGGACCTAAATATTAGTATCAACCGAAGTGGTGGTGTTTTTAGGCTTGATTTATTGAGAGTGGTTTTAATGCTTACTCGAGTACGAGCATGTGGGGCGGTGATGTTCGGTCAAAGATGCATATTGTCACGACCCCAATTTTCCTCCGTAGGATATCGTGATGGCACCTAGTCTCTAATACTAGGTAAGCCTAACATACATTCAGAATTTATCTGAGAAAATGATAAAAACTTTCAAATTACTCAACTATCATAAAAGGACTCCGCAACTCAAGAGAACTAAACTCCCAAAATCCGGTGATACCAAGTCACAAGCTCTACAAGAGTATCCTGAACATCCCTATACAACAATATCTATAAAAAGGGAAAATGAAATAGAACTAGATAGAGGGTGACTCCGAGGTCTACAGATGCCGGCAGGTATACCCTGATGTCTCCAAATCCGAGCTCGACTCACTAGTGCCTAGGCTGGTAAGAGGTACCTTAATCTGCACAAAAAGATGTGCAAAAGCGTAGCATGCGTACATTGACAAGCTCAAAACACACACTTAAATTCTGCTCGCTAATAAAATATAGTATAGTATAATATCGTATCCACATGGATTGGATTTAAATAGTATTCTCGAAGTTTCTAGCTTGGTTGCTATCCAAGATGATCAACAATTGAGATTTATAAGATATCTAACTAAAATTTACTAAGAATCTAAAGCTATTGACTAATGACAATCAAAACAAAGGTAAGCAAGGAAGTTATAAATGGGAGAAAACGGGGGTTGATAGGATAAGTGCAAGATAATTATTTGGGATCTAACTCTAGACAATTCACTTCTAATGTTCAAGTAAGTCTCTCGAATTCACTCAATTATTAGTTCAAACGTTCAGCAAAAACTCCTCTCTCGATTAAGTCTTAACCTCACGAGATGAACCAATTTAAGCACGTGAAGATATGCAAGAATGCGTAGTAGATTGGTCTTTAGGAGAACCTCTCTCTATTATCCTCCTAAATAGGTTTAATCAATGATTCAACTAGCCTCTTTCGATTAATAAGAAGAATTAATGAACTCAACTAACAATATAATGCAAAGATATCACAAAGTATGCCTCTCTCGATTACATGAACAAGTGAATATAGATGCAACAATTAAATCATCCAACATGATTCGATACATAAAACTAGAGTTATATTCCACAACAAATCCATCAAACCCTAAAAGGGAACTACTCCATATATATGGAGCAATTCATCACAAATAAAGTTAAAGTAGAGGAAAACATAAATTCAATCCAAACTCGGGCCTTGAATGAGGAAGGAATGATGAAATCCTTGTGCTCGTGTTCTTCTAACTCCTCGTTAGTCTCCTTAGGTCCAAAGTATGTCAAAAGTTAGAAAAAATAACGTTTTCCATGTATTTATACCAAGTAGGGTCGGGCCCAGACGAAACCACCTTCTCCTAGCCGAAATAGGAAAATTACTCTGTAAAATATACACAGGCGCGCTGCATGGGGCGACGCTCCATGCGGGGCATTAGTGGGGAAATACAGAGAGCTAATTTTAGACTGACAACAGAGGATTGCACAAGCCTGGCGCCCCACGTGCCACCCCCACACGCCGCGATAGTGGGTAATTCTCAGTGTACGGACCAAACTTCAATTTTTGACGTCTAAACTTGGTCCTCGACTCTCGAACACAATACCGACTTGATCCCTTGGGCTTTTACTTAGACTTCAAAGCTCCAAATCACTCGAATTAATTCCACAACATCTACATAGCTCGAAATCACTCCTACAAGGCATAAAACACACAATAAGTGCAAAACACTACCAATTAAAGCTCAAACACGAATGAAGTGCAGTGAATTAGAGTACAATAAGCGACTAAAATACGAGATTATAGCCTACCATCTACACCCCACACTTAAACCATTGCTCGCCCTCGAGCAATCAAACTACACTTCATATAGACACAACCTTTTTAAACAACTCTCATAACTCATCACACCAAGAATATTTAAAACAGACTAAGCACAATACCGTGACATCCTCGCCTCAAAAATTAACCCATAAGCACCACACATTTTGCACAACCCACTCACTTACTCTAACACAGAGGTCAAACATTACCTTTCCTTCATGAATTAAGTGCCCTCACACAACAATAGAGAGTAGTTCCAGACACAATAAAATTTAAGAATAATTAGAAACTCAAGATAGAAAGAATTCACTCATTCTAAAAAATAACATTAATATGCCATAAAAGATGTACCATAGGCTTGCCCGTAGTGTACTACTCTACTAATTGAGCTCATTCAGTCAACGATAAAGTAGGACTTTAATTGGTTGTAATGTAGGCTGCGGGATGGGTAGGATATATTTAGATATAAGAGTGACTACACCTCCCCGAGTACTTTAATACATACATTTCATTGTTCAAAACCCCACACTTGTGTCAAACCATAACTCCACCTTCACATCAATATACATTAACTCTCTACTTCTTTAAGTACAATTGCATCAAGTTACCACTATCAAGGAATATTGTTCATAATCATACACTTAATTTTTTCCCTTTCTTTTTCAATTCAAGTGGCTCTTACTTTTTCAAAACACTGCACCTTTCTCCTTAATTCAATAGTTCGACTCAAAAGCCAACCCAACACCCCACACTTTAACTTTTACAAAGTTCATACAGAATTCAAGTGCTCACGAGAGGTAAAAGGTTCAAATAGATGGTCAATTCAAACAAATGGATAAGGCTTGTAATGTGGTTGCCAAAGAAACAGGATTACATGCTCAGTGTTGTTAACTACAATTCATAACAATTAGGTGGGTAAAAGTATATAACTGGCTCAACAAAAAAACACCTAAATCACTTACAAGACTGAATAAAACTACAATTTCGCTTTGCAAACACATGGGGCAAGTTCTAGACATCAAATGCAATGCACAAAATAACACAAAACCTCACACACACATGATACATCACCCACTTAGGATCTGACTATCAAGACACTCTAGTCAAAGAAGTTAAGCAAAGTTAAGATCATACAATTTAAGGTACTTATACAAGAGTAAAAAATTGAGCCTAAGCGTCACAAGGTTTCCTACTATTCTCAAGGCATAAGAAAGTCAAGAGATATTGCTTTCAATTCAAATCATAGCACAAGGTTTCCTACTACTTAAATAAAAACTAACTACACCCAGTTCAAACAAAACCCTTGGAAAAGAACTGCGGCGCAAAGAAAAACCAAGGGGGAATTAATATACTTCCTAACAAAAGAAAATCTTTTTGTCTTTTTTCTTTCGACTTCAATCCCTCAAGAAACTTGTCGATGATATCCATCGTCGGGAAAAATCGAATGTTTTGCAATTTTTATGGATTTTTCAAATATTTTTTCTATCTCTAACTACTACAACTAACACAAAGAAAACTAAAACTAATATACATACATACAAATATCCCCCACCCCCACACTTTAAGTTGTGACATGTCCCCATGACACATAATTAAAAAGCATAAGGTAAAGGAAACTTTCCTGAACATCTAGTCGGGGTCTTAGTCAAAGTCGGACTCTATTCCTCACCTTCGAACTAATGCGCACATCCATGCAGACAACTTCTTCTCAGCCTTTTTGGGGTACACCCCACACTTATCTTTCTCGCTCAGTGCATCCTTCTCTTTCGAGCCCTTCACTTTCCGCTCAACATTTGCAGTTGGTTTGTCCTTTTGTGCCCCCTTTGGTATATTTATATCAAAAGTCACCGTCTCCTTACCCTCTCTAAGCATTAGTTTCCTCTCGTGTATATCTAATATAGCTCTACCCGTCGCTAAGAATGGTCTTCCTAGGATGAGGGGGACTTCCTTCTTTTCCTCCATATTCACCACTATAAAATCCACAGGAAATACGAATTTATCCCCCCAAACTAACACCTCTTCCACAATTCCCTCGGGTATTATAGTCGTTTGGTCAGCCATCTGCAAAGATATTAGCACCGACCTTATCTCTCCAATCTCCTTCTCCAGTTTCCTGTAAATAAATAGAGGCATTAAATTAATTGAGGCACTAGAGTCACATAATGATTTATCAAAATGAAGAGTTCCTACAGAGCAAGGTATAGTAAAACTCCCTAGATCTCCATACTTTTGTGGGAGTTTATTTTGCAATATCGCACTGCAATGCTCCGTGAGCTTGACCACTGAGGTCTCTCTATTCTCATTTTTTTCGTCAGGATCTCTTTCAAGAATTTAGCATAAGAAGGCATTTGTGATAGCACTTCTGTGAATGCTAAGTTTACGTAAACCTATTTCAGCACATCTAGAAATCTCCTAAACTGCTTGTCAAGCTTTTCTCTATATAGGTTTTGAGGGAAGGGTAAAGCAGGCATGCGCTCTCTTTTCTCATGTTCCTCCCTTCTCGAAGTATCTCCCTTCTTCTTTTTCTCCACTTTCATTTGACCCTTCTTCTTTTTATCAACATCATTCTTCAGCTGCTCCCCACTTTCTTTTTCAAGTTTCACATCATTGTGGATCGGGGTGGGAGCTTTTAACACTTGCCCACTTCTCAGAGTTACAACATTCATTCTTTCTTTGGGATTTCTCTCAATATTAGCGGGGAGAGTTCCTGGAATCCTCTCAGACAATAGAGTGGCTAACTGCCCAACCTGTATTTCCAGGTTTCAAAAACCAGTGCCCAGTTCTTTGATAGCTGCTCCATGTTCCCGTATAGCTACGCTATGAGTTTCAAGCCTCTCATCAGTTTTCAGAATGAAAGCCTTCATGAGATCTTCTATGACAGACTGAATGGGATGTTGAGACTGAAATTGCTGCCTCTGCTGATTCATAAAACTAGGAGCTCTTTGTCCTTAACTTCTGGGGTTGTTTTGTTGACATGCATTCGCAGTACCCCCAGGTAAAGTCCATGAAAAACCGAGGTGCCTCTGACCCATTGCATTATAATTTCCCACAGCATTCACGTCCTTAGTTGAGGCTTGACACTCATGAGTATGGTGTCCTCTTCCATATATATTACAAGCTGCGTGAGGCTCATTTTGTATTGAGGCTAAGGTCAGCTTTCGTATTTCTTTAGCCACAGTATCAAGCTGTACCTGCACAGATGTATTAGCATCAACTTGGTGAACACCATTTGTTCTTCTTCTTTCAGCACTCTCAGAGTGCCACTGATAAGCATCTTTAGATAACTCATCAAGAATTGTAACTATATCTTCTGGAGTCTTCTTCATCAAAGGGCATCCAACTGCATTGCTCAATGTTCTACGCGAGGCCGATGTCAATCCTTCCCAAAAATCCTGGAGTTGCATCCAGAGTTCAATTTCGCTATGTTGACACTTTCTAACTAACTCCTTAAACCTCTCCCATGCTTCCAAAATAGTTTCAGTCTCTTTCTGGCAGAAGTTATGGATTTCTCTTCTAATCTTGCCCATCTTAGCTGAGGAGAAATATTTATCAAGGAATTTTTTGGTCATCTCCTCCCAAGTTCTTATCGATCCACTAGGCAAATTCCGAAACCACTTCTTAGCATCATATTTAATTGAAAAGGGGAATGCCCTTAGGTACACTGCATCTTGTGACACCCCATTGTATTGAAGATTGTTCATAATCTCCTCGATGTCCATTAGATGTGTGTTTGGATTTTCGTTTGGCTTCCCTCTGAAGACACAACAATTCTGAAGGGTTTGAAGCAACCCTTGCTTCATCTCGAAATTGTTTGCTGCAATTGGAGGTAGTCTAACACTGGATAATCCTTGACTGTAGACCAGTCTAGCATAATCGGCAAGTGGTCTACAACCAAGGGTTGATGTTGATTAAGTCTATCACCCCTCTCTTCTTCATAGATATTCTGTGCATCTCTAATAGCTGCTTCCTCAGCATCCCGTGCAAGTTTTTCTCATTGTTGGGATGCCTTTCTTGCAGCCAAATCTACATTATCATCACCGTTTCAGGCCATAATTTCTTGGGTTGAGGATTACCCAACCTTTTATAGTTTCTCGGTGAGATCTTTTTCCTTCCTCAATTATCGCAGTTTTGTTTCTAACTCTGGATCTTATGGTAGCACTACTTTCGCAGAAGCTCGAGTCATACACCAATCTTAACATATGACCTGCGCACAACCAAAGAACACCAAGCGTAAAAAGAGAAAAAATAAAATAAAAAGAAAAAATTATTAAATTAGCACTATAAACTATTTCAAACACTATTGATTGCCAATCCCCGGCAACAACGCCAAAATTTGTCGAGCTCAAAACACACTTAAATTCTGCTCGCTAATCAAATATAGTATATTATAATATCGTATCCACAAGGATTGGATTTAAACAGTATTCTCGTAGTTTCTAGCTTTGTTGCTGTCCAAGATGATCAGCAGTTGAGATTTATAAGATGTCTAACTAAAATTTACTAAGAATCTAAAGCTATTGACTAATGACAATTGAAACAATGGTAAGCAAGGAAGTTATCAGTAGGAGAAAATAGGGGTTGATAGAATAGGTGCAAGATAATTGTTTGGGATATAACTCTAGACAATTCACTTCTAATATTCAAGTGAGTCTCTCGAATTCACTCAATTATTAGTTCAAACGTTCAGAAAAAACTCCTCTCTCGATTAAGTCTTAACCTCACGAGATGAACCAAGTTAAGCACGTGAAGATATGCAAGAATGCGTAGTGGATTGGTCTTTAGGAGAACCTCTCTCGATTATCCTCCTAACTAGGTTTAATCAATGATTCAACTAGCCTCTTTCGATTACTAAGAAGAATTAATGAACTCAACCAACAATATAATGCAAAGATATCACACGTTATGCCTCTCTCGATTACATGAACAAGTGAATATAGATGCAACAATTAAATCATCCAACATGATTCAATACATAAAACTAGAGTTATAATCCACACCAAATCCATCAAACCCTAAAGGGGAACCACTCCATAGATATGGAGCTATTCATCACAAATAAAGTTAAAGTAGAGGAAAACATAAATTAAATCCAAACTCGGGTCTTGAATGAAGAAGGAATGATGAAATCCTTGTGCTCGTGTTCTTCCAACTCCTCCTTAGCCTCCTTAGGTCCAAAGTATGTCAAAAGTCAGGAAAATAACGTTTTCCCATGTATTTTTACCAAGTAGGGTCAGGCCTAGATGAAACCACCTTCTCCTAGCCGAAATCGGAAAATTACTCTGTAAAAAATACACAGGCGCACTGCATGGGGCGACGTGCCATGCGAGGCATTAGTGGGGAAATCCAGAGAGCTATGTTCTGACAGATAGTAGAGGATTACACAAGTGCGGTTCCCCATGCGCCTCGGCAGTGGGGAATTCTTAGAGTACAGATAAACTTCGATTTTTGACATCCAGACTTGGTCCTCGACCCCCGAACACGATCTCGACTTGATCCATTGGACTTTTACTCAAACTTCAAAGCTCCAAATCACTCGAATTCATTCCACAACATATACATAGCTCGGAATAACTCCTACAAGGTATTAAACAACTAATAAGTGTAAAACACTACCGATTAAAGCTCAACCACGAATGAAGTGCAATGAATTAGAGTGAAATAAGTGACTAAAACATGAGATTATAGCCTACCATCATAAATCATAACGGTACCCGTTAAGTATCAAGCCTAACCTCGGTAGAGTAGTGACGAGGCCAGGTCAAGACACCTACTGGAATAAATATGAGAACTGAACAGGATATGACAATATGATAATGAAAACAACGAAAATGATACAATGAAGAAATATAACAAGAATAGCTACACTGAACTAAGGCAATTAAGACATCACAGAAGAAAACAAAGAATAAAATGCCAAGGAAACAATGCAAACAAAGCAGAAGTGATGTAATTGAAAGGTATCAATAAGAATCACTACCGAGGTGCCACCTCGTAGTCACATTTCACAAATCAAATCACAATCTTTCCTTATATCACTGCGGGAGCCTTGCATTTAGTTTTAAAAATCATTTTCCCGAAATAGCTACCCACGTTTTAGCCTACCTTATCACACAGCGTGGCTTAAAGTAGTTCCCCTACTAGCAACACACGTATCAAGCCCACCTTATCTCACCGCATGCGTGTTAAACCCAATCCTTATATCACCGCAAGTGTACATATCACAAATCGCACCTTAAGTGCCCAATACCACAACTTGCCAAAGAAGTCAACAATAATAGTGTTTCCACAATAAATAGCCCGTGGCTCAACCACGATATGCACAAGAGTCTCAACAATAGCAACCGAAAGTGAATAACTCAACAAGAATGGTATTTCAATAAATTTACAACTTTGCCTCAATGTGAATCATGACCTTTAAAACTTCAACACCAAATTCAACAATAAGAGATTCCAAGAAATACACTTCAAGTAAAGGAACTCAATGGTTAACTAATGAATAAGGAATTGAGAGGACAATAACTTCAACTAAACATGTAAAGACAATTAGCAAGTAAGAGATAATACAAGTGTTAACGATGTCAAGTAAAGCATGTGAAGATAGACTCATGATGATGAATACAACATATTATGGCAACTCAATTAAAGTCATGAAATGAATCTACATAACTAAAATCGGTTAATTACCCCATTTAGCCTATGTACACCCTCGTTACCTTCCGTACACGGCTTCCACATAACACAATTAACAAAAAACAACACCAATCCTAAGGGGTACCCCCCCTCCCCCTAAAAAAAAGTTAGGCAAGACACTTACCTCAAAACACTCTAACTCAATCCACTAGCAAGCCTTTCCCGTGATTATCCAACTCCGAACGGCTTGAATCTAGCCAAACAACTTCATACCATAAATACAAACTATAAGAAGCTATTTCGAACAATAAAGTTGAAATCTTTAAAGAGAAACAAAAAGTCAACTAAAAAAGTCAACCCCAGGCTCGTGCCTCAGAACCTGACCAAACTTACAAAATCCAAACTCCCATTTGATAACGAGTCCGACCATACCAAAATTACTCAAATCCGACTTTAAATTACCTTTCAAATCCCCAAAATTTGCTCTAAGAAGTTTCACAATTTCCCCCCAAATTTTCCAACCCAAATCACTAATTAAATGACGAAAATAACTATGGATTCATGTATAATAGCCAAATCGGAGTTAGAATCACTTAACCCGATGATTTTCTTGAAAATCCCTCGAAACACCGCCACAAGCCGAGCTCTCTAGGTCAAAAGATGAAAAATGAAATAAACCCTCGTCTCTAGCCTTTTCTGCCCAGCAATTTTCGCTTCTGCGGGCATACAGTCGCATCTGCTGAAAAATCCATTGCAGGTGCGGTTCCCGCTAAGGCCAGCCAAATCCGCTTCTGCGGAGAAATAACTTGCTTCTGCGAGCCTGCTTCTATGGAGAATGGACCTCACATGCGGTCCTTGACAAGCCCCTCGTAGTTCCGCTTCTACGAAAGAAAACTCACGCCTGCGGATGCGCACCTGCGCCCAGGCGTCCACATCTGCGAACCCAGGCCTGGGTTGGCCTCTTTTGATTTTGTGATGCACCCTCATGCACCTGCGTGTCCACACCTGCATGTCCGCACCTGTGGCCAAACCCTCCACAGGAGCAATGACACCAAAACAACAGACCTCATCAATTCAACCAAGTTCAAAATGATTCGATTTCAATCCGATTCATACCCGGGACCCCGTCTGATATACTAACAAGTTCCATAACACATAACGGACCTACTCGAGGCCTAAAATCACATCAAACAACATCGATTCTACAAATCGCAACCCCATTCAAGCATATTAAAACTATGAACATCCGACTTCAAAAACTAACGTCGATTCATACCAAACCAACTCCGATTGACCTCAAATTTTGCACACAGGTCATAAATGACATGATGGACCTATTCCAACTTCTGGAATTGGAATTTGACCGCGATATCAATAAAGTCAACTTCCGGTCAAACTTCTCAACCTTCCAACATTCAACTTCCTAAATTTCGCCAATTCAAGCCGAAACAATCTATGGACCTCCAAATCAATATTTGGACACACTCTTAAGTCCAAAATCACCGTATGGAGCTATTGGAACCATCGAAACTCCATTTTCGATTTGTCCACACCAAAGTCAAACTATGGTAAACTCTTTCAACTTAAACATCTAACTTAGGGACTATGTGTCCCATTTCACTCCGAAACTCACTCGAAGCCAAAATCAAACACCCCCGGCAAGTAACATAACCACAATACAACATAAATGAGGCAATAAATTGGGTAACAGGGCTAACATACTCAAAACGACCGGCTAGGTCGTTACATTATCCCATATTAAAACAAATGTTCATCCTCGAGCGAGTATAGGGATATACATGAAGTGGTGAAAAGATGAGGATAACGGCTACGCATATCATGATCGGTCTCCCAAGTTGCCTCCTTGAATGGTTGACCCCTCCACTGAACCTTCGCTGAAGCAATGCTCTTTGACCTCAACTTTCAAACCTGCCTGTCCAAAATGGCCACCGTCTCCTCAACATAAGACAAGTCCTTCTCCAATTGGACTGAGCTAAAATCTAACACATGAGACGGATAACCATGATACTTCCGGAGCATAGTAACATGGAATACTGGATGAACTGCAACTAGACTAAGTGGCAGTGCAAGCTTGTAGGCAACCTCTCCAATCCTCTCAATAATCTCAAAAGGTCGGATATACCTAGGGCTATATTCTCGTATTTTAGTCACTTATTGCACTTCAGTTTATTGCACTTTATTCATTTTGAGCTTAAATTGATAGTGTTTTGCACTAATCATGTGTTGTATTTCTTGTAGGAGTGATTCCAAGCTATGTAGATGTTATGGAATGAATTCGAGTAATTTGGAGCTTTGAAGTCTAAGTAAAAGCCTAAGAGATTAAACTGTGATCGTGTTCGGGGGTCGAGGACCAAGTCTGGACGTCAAAAATTGAGATTTGAGCCATACTCTAAGAAAAGTGCACAAGTGCGGCGCGTGGCGCTCCACGACTGTGCAAATTTCTTGCTGCCTATTAGAACTAGCTCTCTGGATTTCCCCACTAACGCCTTACATGGCGCGTCACCCCATGCGGAGCGCCTGTGCAATTTTTATAGAGTGACAATCCTATTTTGGCTAGGAGAAGGTGATTTTGTCTGGGCCCGATGCTACTTGGTATAAATACATGAAAAAATGTTATTTGTTGTACTTTTGACACACTTGAGACCTAAGGAAGCTAAGGAGAGTTGGAAGAACATGAGCACAAGGATTTCACCATTCCTTCCTCACTCAAGATACGAGTTTGGATTGAATTTATGTTTTCCTATACTTTAAGTTTATTTGTGATGCATTGCTCCATATCTATGGAGTAGTTCCCTTTAGGGTTTGATGGATTTAATGTATTGATGATTGTTTGTGGATTATAACTCTAGTTTTATGTATTGAAGCATTTTTGGATGATTTAACTGTTGCATCTATATTCACTTGTTCATGTAATCGAGAGAGGCATAACTTGTGATATCGTTACATTATATTGTTGGTTGAATTCATTAATCCTTATTAGTAATCTAAAGAAGCTAGTTAAATCATTAATTAAACCTAGTTAGGAGAATAATCAGAAGAGGTTTTCCTAAAGACCGATCCACTACGCATTCTTGCATATCTTCACGTGCTTAAATTGGTTCATCTCGTGAGGTGACGACTTAATCGAGAGAGGAGTTTTTGCTGAACGTTTGAACTAATAATTGAGTGAATTCAAGAGACTCACTTGAACATTAGAAGTGAATTATCTAGAGTTAGATCCCGAACAATTATCTTGCACCTATCCTATCATCCACTATCTTGTCCCATTGATAACTTCCTTGCTTACCTTTGTTGCGATTGCCATTAGACAATAGCTTTAGATTCTTAGTTAATTGTAGTTAGAAATCATATAAACCTTAATTGCTTATTCTCCTGGATAGAAATCAAGCTAGAAACTATGAGAATACTGTTTAAATCCAATCCCTGTGGATGCGATATTATACTATACTATATTTGCGCCGTTGCCGGGGATTGGCAATCAACAGTGTTTGAAATAGTTTGTAGTGCTTATTCAGGAATTTTTCTTTTTATTTTATTTTATTTTTCCCTTTTTATGATTGATGTTCTTTGGCTGTGCGCAGGTTACAGGTTTAGAGTGGTGCATGACTAGAACTTCTACGAAGGAAGTGCTACCATACGAGCCAAAAATTGAAAAATAATTGCGTCAGCTAAAGAAGGAAAGAAATCTCACCGAGACAACAGAAAAGGTTGGGCAATCCTTAACCAAAGAACTTATGGCTGGAAACGGTGAAGATAATGTGGATTTGGCTATGAGAGAAGAAGCCCAACGAAGAGAACAAGCTGCACGGGATGCTGAGGAAGCAACTATTAGAGATGCGCAAAACATCTATGAAGAAGAGAGAGGTCTTAGACATAATCAACATCAACCCTTGCCTGGGAGAACACTTGGCGATTATGCTAGACCAGTCTACAATCAAGGTTTATCAAGTGTTAGACCACCTCCAATTGCAGCAAATAATTTTGAGTTAAAGCAAGGGTTGCTTCAAACCCTTCAAAATTGTTATGTCTTCAGAGGGAAGCTAAACAAAGATCCAAAACACACATCTAATGGTCTTCGAGGAGATTATGAACACCTTTCAAGACAATGGTGTGTCACAAGATGCAGTGTATCTAAGGGCATTCCCCTTTTCTATAAAAGATGATGCAAAGTAGTGGCTTCAAAGCCTACCCGCAGGTTCGATTAGAATATGGGAGGAGATGACCAGAAAAATTTCTTAATAAATACTTTTCCTCAGCTAAAACGGGAAAGTTTAGAAGAGAAATCCATAACTTCTGCCAGATGGATACTAAAACTGTTTTTGAAGCATAGGAGAGGTTTAAGGAGATTGTTCGAAAGTGTTAACATAGTGGAATTGAACTCTAGATGCAACTCTAGGACTTTTGGGATGGGTTGACACCGGCCTCATGTAGAACATTGAGCAATGCAGCTGGAGACCCATTGATGAAGAAGACTTCAGAGAAGATAGTCACAATTCTTGATGAGTTATCTGAAGATGCAAATCAGTGGCCCTCTAAGAGTGCTGAAAGAAGAAGATCAACTGGTGTTCACCAAGTTGATGCTAACACATCTGTGTAGGTACATATTGATGCTATGGACAAAGAGATAAGGAAGCTGACCTTAGCCTCGATACAAAATGAGTCTCATGCAGCATGTGATATATGTGAGCGAGGACACCTTACTCATGCGTGTCAAGCCTCAACTGAGGAAGTAAGTGCTATGGGGAACTACAATTTTAATGCAATGGGTCAGAGGCACCCCGATTTTTCATGGAGTTCACCTGGAGGTACTGCGAATGCTTGGAAACAAAATAACTCTAGACCGCAGGGACAAGGAGATATAGCATACCAAAATTAGTAAGGGAAGCAATTTCAGCCTCAACAGCCAATTCAACCTAGTCTAGAGTATTTAATGAAGGCTTTCATTATCAAGACAGATGAGAGGCTGGACACTCTTGGATCAGCTATCAAAGAGTTGGGCACTGGTTTGTGAAACTTGGAGAGACAAGTGGGACAGATTGCAACAATATTATCTGAGAGGGTTTCGGGTACTCTCCCCGCTGATACAGAAAAGAATCTTAAAGAAACGGTGAATGCTGTGACCTTGAAAAGTGGGCAAGTGTTGAAAGATCCTACCTCGATCTAAGATGATGTGATACTTGAATAAGAAAGTGGGAAGCAACTGAAAAATGATGTTGATAAAAAGAAGAAGGGCCCGATGAAAACTGTGAAGAAGAAGAAGGAAGAAGAGCGAGCATATGCCTGCTTTACCTTTCCCTCAAAAGCTATATAGAGAAATGTTGGACAAGCCGTTTGGGAGATTTCTGGATGTGCTAAAATAAGTCCATGTAAACTTACCATTTATAGAAGTGCTCTCACAAATGCTTGCTTATGCCAAATTTATGAAGGAGATCGTGACAAAAAAGAAGAAAATAGAGGAGACCTCAGTGGTCAAGCGTACAGAGCATTGTAGTGCTATATTGCAAAATAAACTCCCACAAAAGTGTGGAGATCCAGGGAGTTTTACTATACCTTGCTCATTAGGGACTATAAATTTTGATAAGTCTTTATGTGATTCTGGGGCATCAATTAACTTAGTGCCTCTATCTATTTACAGGAAACTGGAGAAGAAGATTGGATAGATAAGGTCGGTGCCAATATCTTTGCAGCTGGTAGACCAAATGACCTTAATACCCGAGGGGATTGTGGAAGATGTGTTAGTTCGGGTAGATAATTTCATATTTCATGTAGATTTTATAGTGGTGAATATGTAGGAAAACAAATAGTTCCCCCTCATCCTAGGAAGACCATTCTTAGAGATGGGTAGAGCTATATTAGATATACGCGAGAGGAAACTCATGCTTAGAGTGGGTGAAGAGACTGTGACTTTCAAGATAAATGTAGAAAAGGGGGTGAAAAAAGAAAAACCCGCTGCGAGTGTTGAGTGGAAAGTGAAGGGCTCAAAAGAGAAGGCTGTAATGAGTGAGAAAGATAAGTGTGGGGTGTAACCCAAAAAAGCTGAGAAGAAGCTGTCGGCATGGATGTGCATATTAGTCCGAAGGTGAGGAATGGAGCCCGACTTCGACTCAGACCCCGACTAGATATTCATGGATGTTTCCTTTACCATATGCTTTTTAATTGTGTATCATGGGGACATGCCACAACTTAAAGTGTGGGGTGGAGGATAATTGTATGTTGTATGTATATGTGTTAGTTTTGTTAGTTGTACTAGTTGGAAAATTGAAAAAATCAAAAAAATTGAAATTTTTTTCGATTTTCCCGATGATGGATATCATCGACAGGTTTCTTGAGGGATTTAAGTGGAAGGAAAAAGACAAAAAGATTTTCTTTTGTAGGTAGTGTATTAATTCCCCCGTGATTTTTTTTGTGCCGCGGTTCTTTTCCAAGGGTTTTGTTTGAACTGGGTGTAGTTAGTTTTTAGTTTTGTTAGGAGTAGGAAACCTTATGCTATGATTTGAATTGAAAGCAATGTCTCTTGACTTTATTATACCTTGAGAATAGTGAGTGCTTTAGTTGTGACGCTTAGGCTTAGTTTTTGACTCTTGTATAAGTACCTTAAATTGTTTGATCTTAACTTTGCTTAACTGCTTTGACTAGAGTGTCTTGATAGTCCAATATTAAGTGAGTTATGTGCCATGTGTGTGTGAGGTTTTGTATTATTCAGTGCATTGCATTTGATGTCTAGAACTTGTCCCGGGTGTTACCAAAGCGAAATAGTAGTTTTGTTCAGTTTTGGAGGTAATATAGGCATTTCTTTGTTGAGCTAGATATCTGTTTTACCCACCTAATTATTGTGTATCTTAGTTAACCCCTTTGAGACTGTAATCCTATTTCGTTGGCAACCACATTACAAGCCTTACCCATTTGTTTGAATTGACCATCTATTTGAACCTTGTACCTCTCGTGAGTACTTGAATTTGTTATGAACTTTGTAAAAGTTGAAGTGTGGGGTGGATGGTTTGGCTTTTGAGTGGAATTATTGAAATAAGGAGAAAGGTGCATTGTTTTGAAGAAGTAAGAGCCACTTGAATTGAAAAAGAAAAGAAAAAGAAAAATGTTGTATTGTTGTACAAAATATTCTTTGATAGTGGTGACTCTTGATGTAATTGTGCTTAAAAAAGTAGGAAGTTAATGTATATGGACGTGAAGGTGGAGTTTTGGTTTGACATAAGTATGGGGTTTTAAATGGTTAATTGTATGTATTAAAGTGCTTAGAGAGGTATAGTCACTCTTATATCTAAGTGTATCCTACCCGTTCCGCAACCTACACTAAAACCAATTAAAGTCCTACTTGATCCTTGACTGAATGAGCTCAATTAGTAGAGTAGTACACTACGGGAAAGCTTATGGTACATCTTTTGTGGCATATGAATGCTATTGTTTTGAGAGTGAGCAAATGCTTTCTATATTGAGTTCCTAATTGTTCTTAATTTTTATTGTGTGTGGAACTACTCTCTATTGTTGTGTGAGGGCACTTGATTCATGAAGGAAAGGTAATGTCGTTGACCTCTGTGTTAGAGTAAGTGAGCTGGTTATAAATAATGCGTGGTGCTTTTGAGTCAAATCTCGAGGCTAGGATGTTACGGTATCGTACTTAATCTGTTTTACATATTCTTGGTATGATGAGTTATTAGAGTTACTGAAAAAGGTTGTGTGTATGCGAAGTGTAGTTTGATTGCTAGAGGACGAGTAATGGTTTAAGTGTGGGGTGTTGATGGTAGGCTATAATCTCATATTTTAGTCGTTTATTGCACTCCAATTTACTGCACTTTATTCGTTTTGAGCTTTAATTGATAGTGTTTTGCACTAATTGTGTATTGTATGCCTTGTAGGAGTGATTCCGAGCTATGTAGATGTTATGGAATTAATTCGAGTGATTTGTAGCTTTGAAGTCTGAGTAATAGCCCAAGGGATTAAATCGGGATCGTGTTTGGGGGTCGAGGACCAAGTCTGGACGTCAAAAATTGTGATTTGAGCCGTACTCTAAGAAAAGTGCATGAGTGCGGCGCATGGCACGCCACGGCTGTGCAAATTTCTTGCTGCCTATCAGAACTAGCTTTCTAGATTTCCCCACTAATGCCCCGCATGGCGCATCTCCCTATGCGGTGCGCCTGTGCAATTTATACAGAGTGACAATCCTATTTAGGCTAGGAGAAGGTGATTTCGTCTAGGCCCGACCCTATTTGGTATAAATACATGGAAAAACATTATTTTCTGGACTTTTGACACACTTTAGACCTAAGGAATCTAAGGAGGAGTTGGAAGAACACGAGCAAAAGGATTTCATCATTCCTTCCTCACTTAAGACACGAGTTTGGATTGAATTTATGTTTTCCTATACTTTAACTTTATTTGTGATGAATGCTCTATATCTATGAAGTAGTTCCCTTTAAGATTTGATGGATTTGGTGTATTGATGATTGTTTGTGGATTATAACTCTAGTTTTATATATTGAAGCATTTTTGGATGATTTAATTGTTGCATCTATATTCATTTGTTCATGTAATCGAGAGAGGCATAACTTTGCATACCAACTTGCGACTAAGGAACTCTAAACATGTGATGTCATACTTTGGCCATGGGCCGCATTGCAAGACAACTACGAATGCTGATTAAATATCAATATAAAGCTGGGCTGACAAGGCCGTCATAACTATTATAGCTGGCAAACCAAAAAAATAAACATAAAAGGCCTACTAGCCCAACATACTGCACTAACTGACAGGATATGTCTACAAGCCTCTACTGGTGGGTATACTGTGATCGGAACAGCTCCCCAACCTACTCATAACAAATATACATATATACACAAGATGTACATAAATTTCTAGACCCGACAGCTCCGAAAGGCATGGAGCTTACCGATCAAGCTGAACTCGGGCAACAGTTAATGAAGAGGTCTACCCGTCTGTCTGTCTCAACCTGCACGCATGAAATGCAGTGCCCCAAGAAAAAGGGACATCAGTATGAAATAATGTACCGAGTATGTAAGGGAATATACTGAAAGCTGAAACTGAACTGATAATATAATAAGTGAAAGCAACTGGAAGTCAAAGATAATCTGAAGATATGCTTACCTGCTGATACTGACTCAACTCTCTCAACATAGTAAGTAAAATAGCTGTCAGGCCCTATAAGGTTCGGTATATATATATAACTGCTCTGCCGTAGTAGGCTCGCTCATAGGCGCTTGGCCATACTAGGCTCTGTATCTCGACCAGCTGGGCTCGCTCATAGGCGCTCAGCCACAGTAGGCTCGGTATATAACTACCATCTGATCAGAGATTGCCCAATAGGGGCTTTCCCATCGATTATAGCTCGATGGTAATAAAAATACTATAATACTGTATATATAGACTCTCTGTTCTCTTGACTGGAAGAAGGAAATACTCAATTGAATATTGTACTTACAAGACTGGGAAAAATATACGTAAATTCCGGGACATGAATTTTTTCTTTATACCTCGTTATCAAACTTTTGTAATTATGAGATCATGCAAAATGAAGGAAGAGCTTAGCCTTAACATACCTGAACCGATTCTCTTGACAATCCCTTTAACACCCGTTGATTGCGACAACACGCAATGGTGGATCGAAGTAGGAGAAAATTCGTACGTTGTTCTTGAGAAAGATTGTACCGTGCTCTCTTAGAATTGCAAATCCCGTTGCTATTATGCAGTGTAACTTTGTATGGAAATTTACCCAAAATCCATCACTTTCCTTAGTTCTAATTCACGTTTCTTGTGAATTAGATTTGAAGATTGTGAATTGATCATTCTTGTATGAAATTGCACCGTACTTTTTCTTTGTGAAATGATCATATTCTTGTATGAAATTAGTTGAATTTAAGAAGTCTTACCTTAGTGGGTGTGGGCCCCACTAGGTGATGACTTACCAAAGAACCACTTCAAAATTTTCCGCCTTTTTTTGTGTGATTTAATACTCATCATCAAGGCCCCTTTGGGCATCCATGTTTGGTGTGTGGGGGGGGGGGAGGGGTTAGACTTATCCAAACGTTGTAATTAATTAGCTAATCTCCCACCAAAAATCATTAGTTACCCAATCATCCACATAATTAAGAATTATCTCAACTTACTTAAATTACTACTTACTTTTAACATACCTTATACACCTTACTATCATGGCCATGTGGTATCTTGTATGGTACTAGTCCATAAATACCGGGTATTTTAGCTCGGCCGTATTTTATCCCAAAATGTCAAACTTCGACGAAATTCATTTTCTTTGATTTGCTTACCCTCTCACCCTCACGAATTTGCTCATTACTTGTTTGAAATAGCATAAAATGCTTATAATCTTAAAATAATCTCATTCCCGAACTTACGTCGATTAACTTACGATGAATCTTTAACGTACGAAAAATGCGAGATGTAATATCTCATTTCCGAGCTTTCATCAATTTACTTATGGCGTACTTTCACGTACGAAAATATGGGGTGTAACATTATTCCCCCCTCTGGAACATTCGTCCTCGAATGTTTACTGGTGCACTTATCATTTTTATGTCTTCCGAATACTTTAGTACTCTCCTTGCCATCTAGGCAACTGTTCTGTGAATAATTCCAAAGGCCAGGGCATTTCCCCCTTTAATCCTTCCAATATCATAACTGTTGCTACCTTCTATCATGTAGCCTGTACGACTCTGACCTTGTAAGTGCGCTTACGCGTCTCTTCTTTCCTTTTTCCTCCGATTTTTAGACATTACTGAAGTTCTTCACTTGGTATTTTGTCGAACTTACGAATATTGCTATATCTTATTTCATAGACTTGGTTATCCATCCGTATGACTTTACTATATCTAAGTAGGTCATACTATACCATAACTCTTATCTCAATCTCTCGTTACTGAGGTCTGCTACCAAATTTCAGGTTACTTTCATTGCTAATCCAGTATGTATAAATCTATGTCCTTTACTGCTTCCACATTACTGTTCATCTTAAGAATGACGGCCTAATCTCATCTCATACTTTATAGCTTTTATCCATCCATTGTTGATTCACCCCAATATTGATCTATAATCTACCTCTGATAACTTAACCTTTTATGTAACACTGCGGCTAGGGTTCACGTTTCATCGGGGAACATCTGAAATGATTAGACTGATCCACCTGGGGCGATACCATGCTTTCATAACGGTATCTCACTGCATCCCAATGTGATTCACCTTACATGGGTATTTTAATCCTGTCCAATTCATGGGATCCCTTTCTTTTCTTCGTCAGATAATTACTCAATCGAAGGCACAAACGTCATCCTTTATCTATCACAATTACACCCTCATTCTATTACCAGGGTAGCATTCCATCTCTTCTAAATGCTATTAGTTTTAGACTCCTTTGAGTTCATTCAGGCTATAATGATCTTTGTATAACTTAGAGAAACCATCTGCTCTTCTTATTTTCATGGGCTTAATCCTGAGGACTTATCCATTTTCATTACCTTCTCACTCGCCCGTTCTTATCCTTACTTCTGTCTTCTAGAACCTTGTCGCTTTACCATACAATAGATTGCAACCTACACATATCTATTTATATTAGTTGCAACCTTTCAAATTGATTGTATCATAGATTTCCTTATGTCATTTTGGAACATCAAGCGAGACATCATATCGTCTCTAACTCTTCTTTACTCTCTTAATCCGGCTTTTTGATACCTAGACCATAGGCTGGAAGATATGCTACTGACGATGCCGCTATTATTCCTAGATATTGAATCCCCACGCTTTTAGCCTTTTATCCGAAGTATGGACTATTCACGATCTTCTGCCTTTGAGTATCTCGTACGTTGTTCAACTTTACCTTACTTACCTTAAAATATCGCATCGTATCTTCTATATCTTTCATGACCTCCCTTCCACCTAGGTGTAATTCACGTCCATAACTTGAAGCTCTATTATAATACTTGCACCTCTGGTGCATACACAATCCGGTGGGAGCTTCGTACAGACTTCTTATAAGGCTGGTACTTTTCTAACTGGCTTTATCGTAGGGCCGTTATAGAATATGTTTGTTGTACTATCCCTCTTGTACTTCTGATATTAAGAGTGACCCTGTAATTTGCTCAATCACGATTTCTATAATTTTCTGGGTCCAATAATCAGATTCCTGATTTACTTCATTGATGTAACTCTTTAGTTTCCTCCTTCTTCTGATCAGCCTTTATGTAGGCTTAAGCTATCTCCTGATCTGCGGTTGATGATATTAGTTATTATGTTTAGCCTTTCATGGGAGCTACGAAATATCCATGATATAATCCTTTAACAATTCGATCCATGACCTGGGCTCAATTCTTTCTTTTAACTTATACCGGAATCTTCCACGACTGTATATGCTGCATGTATAAAACTCCAAACTCTTAAGTGCAACCATAACGTAACTAACTCCTGATCATTGATCAAATAATTCCTTTTGTTCCTTCTCAGCTTTCTTTAAACGTATGCTTTTACTTTTCCTGGTCTTTCTTCCCCCTTGTGTGTGCATACTTAGCTTATCTTAGTGCCCAGACATATTGGAATTCCATACAACTCATATGATCTTGGATATCACTTCTGATTTTACTTCCCATTCATTAGCCACGGTAGGTACCATTTTCTTATGGAGTGCATACAATGTTGTTGTGAGACTGTCGTTACACGACCGTTTCCTCTTTAGGTCACTGTGCTTAGGTTGAAGCCTTCTTCCTTATTTCCTCAGCTAGTCTTTCATTGTAGTACTTAGGGAGAACCCTTAACTCTTGTAAAGCTGTGAGCTTATTACGGACATTTTGATGTCCTTCCTTACATATAATCATCCGTAGTTGCTTACCTCCGTGCCCTCATGCTTGTAGGGTTATTTCTGAACTGATATTTTGACTGCCTTCCCAGTGGCACTTTATTTTATCCCCGTAACACTTATAAGGTATCTTTAACTATCCCGACTCCTATTTGAATATATCTCAAGTATTATAATGACATTACTACGAGGCTGAATTCTCCATGTTGGAGTTTACTACATTTATCTTGCATGATCTACTGATTTGTCTGTAACTTCTTATCTAGTCATGACTAGGCTCTTCCTGAATCAACTACTAACTACTCGTCGGCCCATTCTCATATCCATATTCCGCGTAATCTTTCTTGGGTTGTTTCCTTGCCTTAACTTTCCTCACGTACTGGCGCCATATCTATCAACAACATCCCGGGCAGGAACCCTTACCTCTTTTTTTTTGACGTCGTGCTTACATAATGTTCTAGAATCATAGCATATCTGTAACATTTGGATAAGTGCAATCTCATCCCTTTATCATTTTTATCGTATTTTTCCTTTATCATTCCATATTCCCCCCTTTAGGGGAATACTAAGACTTGGAGCTATGATGACCTGCCTATAGATGTTTTTCATCTTCATATTTGGCGTCCCTTCACATCATAAATGACCCTTACTCACCTTGCGGTAATCCTTCTATACCAAGGATAATAAAATTCCTCACTCGCGATGGTGACACTTAGTGTAACTGGCATATACAGTCCCTTAAGCTTAACTTTGCTCATATTTCTTGCTTTAGGGAAGCGTCTGCCTGAATGACCATTCTCTGAATTCATCATGGACCTTCTTCTGTTTTCCATTCTATTATTGCCGGAATGCAATATGAAATTCTCATGATGCTGACTATTATCAAATTACTCAGTTCCTAATTCATGTTTATTTATCTTGTTCACCAGTCCATACTGATTTCTATTACTCTGGGGTCTAACTTTCCCTTCTGTTAATCACGTTAGAGTCGCGAACTTATTTCTCGAAATGAGGATATGACTGTATGGCCTATACTCTTTTGTTGTCTTAAGGCCCATCACCTTTCGTCTCTTTCTTCATTTGACTACAGATTCTGTAACACTCTACTGTTGCCACCCATGTATCACATCTCACTCATAATGCTTCATTATCCCTCTTCGTACTTCCCTGCTAATATTTCTATTTATCACTTTATTCTGAAAATTCAAAAAAAAAACATTTTTTTGCTTTTAGCTCCCCTTGCTCCATCCATTGGCTCTTCGAATTTCTAAATATGTTTTCTCTACTAGGGACGAGAGCCACACTAAGGTAATACTTACCCCTTCCAGGATTCCAGTGCACGTCTTTGTAGTACTCATATC
The DNA here is from genome assembly GCF_000715075.1 of Nicotiana tabacum. Classification (NCBI taxonomy): domain Eukaryota; kingdom Viridiplantae; phylum Streptophyta; class Magnoliopsida; order Solanales; family Solanaceae; genus Nicotiana; species Nicotiana tabacum. The sequence continues at coordinate 53,378,305 of NC_134092.1, read as the reverse complement.
TAGCTGTACTATTTTAGAGTGCACCATCTAGGTATCTCACAAGGATATCCATTAGTACCTTGGTAATATCCTTCGGAAATGTCAACTAACCCATACCATCCATTCATCATTTTGGGTTACTCTAACCCCAGCCGGATCCTGCTATCCTGTCCTTCTCTTAAACCGTATCCGTTAGCTCCCATAGGGCATGACTGAGATAGGTGTGGCCGATTGTACGTACATCCATTACTGTTGAAGGTAATTCAAAATGCTTATATCTCCCTTCCTAAATGGTAAATAATGATAATCTTTATTAACTGGGTACCTCGTACCCTTCTTCACCTTGCTTCTTTTACTTACTGCAACTCGTGTCTAACTTCCGATTCCGTTATTCCTTTTTACCGTAAGAGTGGATAAGTATTCTTTCCTAAAAGCTCCTTATCAAGAACCGTACACCTTTTAGTACACGCATGATCTGCTGAAGACCTCTCATTTACTCATCATAAGCAAGATGCAAAATCGAATTCCTCTAACTCAACACTTCCACAGCTATATCTCTTATCGATCGTCTTTTTGAATGCAGGCATCGTCTTATTATGAATAAAATAGAAGTTTGGAATTTGAATTCTTATAAGTGAGCTCTACCACACGATCTAGAGTACGAAGAAAGAGTGACAGTCCTAAATGCCCTGTAGCCTCCTGCTTATAAGTGTGGTGCACAACATACCCATAAACAAGACTGTACTAGACATGGCTTGTAGACTCCCTAGGACGGAACTGCTCTGATACCACTTTTGTCATGCCCCGAACCTGGGGGGGGGGGGGTGCCTCACCTAACCTTGCATACCAACTTGCCACTAATGAACTCTGAACATGTGATGTCATACTTTGGCCATCGCATTGCAAGACAACTGCGAATGCTGACTAAATATCAATATAAAGCTGGGCCGATAAGGCCGTCATAACTACTACAACTAGCAAACCAACAAAATATACATAAAAAGCCTACCAGCCCAAGATACTGCACTAACTGACAGGATATGTCTACAAGCCTCTACTGGTGGGTATACTGTGATCGGAACAGCTCCCCGATCTACTCATAACATATATACATATATACACAAGATGTACATAAAACTCTAGAACCGACAACTCCGAAAGGCATGGAGCTTACCGATCAAGCTGAACTCGGGCAACACTTAATGAGGAGGTCTACCTGTCTGTCTGTCTCAACCTGCACACATGAAATGCAGCGCCCCCAGAAAAGGGACGTCAGTACGAAATAATGTACCGAGTATGTAAGGCAATATACTGAAAGCTAAAACCGAACTGATAATATAATAAGTGAAAGCAACTGGAAGTCAAAGATAATCTGAAGATATGCTTACCTGCTGATACTGACTCAACTCTCTCAATATAGTAAGTAAAATAGCTGTCCGGCCCTATAAGGCTC